>NC_135807.1:16769019-16949019 GCF_964213995.1 Mustelus asterias
AGAGTCCCAAAGTCGCACAACCCTCTAATAGAAAAAAACCTCTCCTCATTTCTGTCCTAAAAGAGTGACCCCTGATTTTAAACAGCGCCCCTTAGTTCTGGACTCACCCACAAGAGGAGTCATCCTTTTCATGTCCACCTTGTCAAGACCATTCAGGATCTTAATATTTTAACCAGGTCACTTCTAAACTCCAGAGGAAAAAAGCCCTGCCTGTTCAACCTTTCCTTGTCAGACAACCTAAAAGAAATTGTGGGATCTGACTTGTCCAGTATTAGCATCAGCTGGGATCATTACACTTGGAGAGTTGTGTTGCTGAAGGAGATTTCAGAGGCTGGGAAGACCAAAGCAATGGAAGGATTTGAAAACAAGGATGAGAATTTTACAACCAAGGGAGCCAACATTTGTCAGCGAGCACGGGGTAACAGAACTTGCTCTGAGTTAAGACATGACCAACAGAATTTTGGATGACACGCACACACACACATGTGCAGCTTATCCCAGTCTTTGCATACTCCTGAAACACAGTTTATCCCTTGATGAGATGATGCTCATCTCCAATAATGTCTCACTGTCTCGACCAGAGATGGCAGTTAGTTTCTGTGTGCGTTAGAAGTATTTGTGTCTGGAATCAGGGTGGAGTTCCAGTGTCTCTCAGAGTATCACCCACCCAACAATTCAGCCAGTGACTGACTTCACATCCTGAGACATTTTTGGTTTGTATGTTTTTGAAAAACTCACAGTTCTTATTTAAAGTTCAATATTTCCAGATGTAATTCAGCGTTTTTTCTTCATTATTATGACATCGTTCAAAGTACCAATTACAACACTTTCCCTCCCTTGAACCAGAACAGTCCAATAATTTTTGTGGCAAATCAACGATTGGCACCAATCATTGATAGACTCGCTCATTTAATAATTGAATATTGACAATAACTTGCATGGCAAGTTGCTGCGAATGTGAGATGGAAGCTACGTGATGCTTTCCATAGGGCATCGGGAACCTGAGCGTAACAGTGCAAGAAACTGGCTTTCTCCTCAATCGATCAGATTGAAGGTTTGTGAAATGGACAGCTTAAAATCTGAACAAGGAAGGTGTAAGTTAGAAAGGGTGAGTTCAATATTAAATTAGGTACAGAAAGAGGAATAAAAGGAGGGAACAAAAGATTAGATTACCAGAGCGTGAAAAAAAGAAACAAGGCCAGGATTTTGTTTGGCTCCCCTGCACCAAGGCTCAGGATACCCAGCTGTTCAGAGTTAAATTGGAAATGGTGAATAAGAATACAGTCTAATAATGACAATAGTTCAATCGCCAACTCGACTCCTGGGACCCCGCTGGCTCTCTGTCCTCTGGCCCACCTCCATTAACACTGCAAGTGGATGGGTTGGCAGGTTTTGGGTTGGGTTCAGATCTTTAACACTTTAACCTCGCTTCACCTGACTCAGACCTACCCATGTCTGGGGTCAGATTGCTGGTGTGAGATTGCTGGGGTGAGATTGCTGGGGTGAGATTGCTGGGGTGAGATTGCTGAAGGAGAGAAAGTGCAATAGAATGAGAAGAGAAATAATATTTTTTTTTTGAAATCTGTGTGTTTTAACCTGTAATTCCTCCAACAGTGACTACACTTCAAAAGTATTTAGTTAGCTGTGAAGTGCTTTGGGATGTCCTGAAGACATGAAAAGCACCTCAGAAATGTGAGTTCCTTCTTTCAAATCAAAAATGTAGATAGCACGGAAGAATGTATAATTATAATTATAAAGTTAACTGCATTTTGATTTTTTGGCATTACGTTAAAGTACATTAAAAGCAGTTATACCAATATAAACTCTTTAATTTGTAACTTTTAAGCTGAATTTATTATAATTTAACTTCCTTTCATCAGTGGGTACTTTTAAATTTATTTCAAAACAGGGCTATAATTTTGTTCATTATACCCTTCAACTAGATGTTAAAGACATACCGACATAAACCCAATGATCTAACATTAAACACTTTGCACTAAACACCAACTTTGCGCTGTTATTCAAGCAAGTTACCTGCTGTTTCCTTAAATGAGACTAACCAACAGTTTAGATTATGAATCTCAATCATCTGCTAAAATTCTTGCTGTAAAGTTTGATTAACCTTCCTTTATAGTGATATTTCAATAATACTAATAATATCCTCACCATTTATTATTGTCACAAGTAGGCTTACATGGAATGAAGTTACTGTGAAAATCCCCCAGTCACCACACTCCGGTGCCTGTTTGGGTACATTGAGGGAGAATTTAGCATGGCCAATGCACCTAAGCAGTGCTTCTTTTGGACTGTGGGAGGAAACCAGAGCACCCGAAGGAAACCCACGCAGACAAAGGGCGAACGTGCAAACTCTGCACCAACAGTCACCCAAGCCAGGAATCGAACCCGGGTCCCTGGTGCTTTGAAGCAGCAGTGCTAACCACTGTGCCACCGTGGGGGTGGTGATAAATTTATGAGACAAATGGAGGTAACTGTTGTAAAATTCTCACTTTCTTGGAGGCAGGTTGTCATGGGAACCATAGAATCCTCACAGTGCAGAAAGAGGCCATACAGCCCATCAATTCTGCACTGACTGTCCAAAAGAGCCCTCCCCTCTTCCCCGCCAGCCTGTGTATTTACCATGGCTAATCACATCTTTGGATTGTGGGAGGAAACCGGAGCACCCGAAGGAATCAGCAACTCATGGAGATGAGCAGTGAAATTAGGAAATTAAGGCCCCACCTCGGAGCCATTCTCATAATCTGTCTTAAGTAAAGAGACAGAAACTGTAGCCATATCTCCAGATGCAGCCTCATTAAGGTCCTGTATAGCTATAGCAACACTCCCCAACTTTTATACTCGGCTCCCTTTGAACTAAACAACAACATTCCATTTGTCTTCATAACCACTTGCTGTGCTTTGTGATTCATGTACTAGGACAACCAGATCCTTCTGCACTGTAGAGTTCTGCAGTCTCTCTCCACTGAAATGCTCTATTCTTTCTGCCAAAGTAGACAAGTTCACATTTTCCCACACTATATGCCATCTGCCAAATTTTTGTCCACTCCCTTAACCCATCTAAATCCCTCTGAAGGCTCTTTGCCCTAAATATTGGCTCCCAAGTCAGGTGCGCAAGAATTGGAAAATTTTATGACTCCACAAACCCAACTTGGGAGAAACTGCCCTGACTGGTGGGGGGTTGGGGGAGGGGGTAGGGAAGGAAGTGGGGTGGGGGCACATGAGTACTGATTGTCAGGTGCAGAAGTAGGCTGTATAAAATACCAGCCTCATTGCACTGGGACTTTAACCCAGTGATAATAAAAACAGTAAAACAAAATAATAGCCCTCACTCCTCACTCCCCACAAACTTCCATGCCCACCCATGCCAACACATATTCTCACTCACTCCCATAGTGCCGCATGTCCTTCATGTTAACCTATGCCCCTCTATCCACCCCACTGGCTGTTATATCCTCCATGTCAACCTACAACCCTCGCTTACCCGATAACGCCTATGCCAACTTAGTGCCAACTTCTACCACCCTTTGCCCATCACCCTTCATGTCAACTCAGTCAGTATCTACCATGGCATACCTCAGGATCCATGGTGAGATGAAATAAAATAAAGTTCTAAATATCTATTACAGACTTCACTATATTACAAAAAAACACTCATTGATAGAAGCCCATTCAATTCATTTAAATCCATTCAAGTACTTAATCCATTATAAAAACAAACATTTGTATACAGAGCCCAACATCAAAGAGAGCTATTCTCTTTATAATCACTTGGAGCTGTCAATTAAGCCATGAAAATACAAGCCCCCACTGTGATAAGTGTAGGTTAGTGGAAGCAGTCATATAGAAATAATTCGTAACACCCATGCTGATATCAAAAAAATATCTATTTAACTTGCAAGCAATAATTTTTTCAAGATTTAAAGAGCAGGAGATTTAAAGAGCAGGAGATTTAGATTATTTGAAGGTTTGACAGTTCCACAGACCTCATCCACTTTTTACACATCTCCAATGGCATCTCGAAACTATAAAGTCTCGCCTCAGTCAAGGGATCTTCCTATGGTTCACCGCTCACCCACTCTGATTCCTGTGGTGGGCGGCACGGTAAAATTCCGGCCATCATGTCTACTAACAATCTCAAAGGTATTCCTGGACTCTCCAAAAGGGTATCGCACCTCCTGAAAAGGCTATCTCATGTCTCCAACAACTCTGGTAGGTTTTTAACTTTAAAACCGTAAAGCCCATGAGTCGTGTTTCAGAAACCTGGATGATCAAAATTGCTTCCATTTGGAAGGCATTGCACTTTTAAATGTGCTACTGGCTGGAATTTTACCATCCTGCCCGCCACGGGAATTGGAGTGGGCTTGGGGCGGACCATGGAAAGGTCCACTGATCTCGGGCAGGATTTTATGGTTTTGGGACGAGCGAGGCCGTAAAATCCCACCCACTGTCTCCATGACCTGCTGTTGTGTAAAATGTGCCTGCCTCTGTTACCTCGCTGGTAAAAATGGTGGGTATCAGATACGGGGCTGGACTTCCAGACTCTGAGCTCCAGTGCCATTTTGGCTAAGGTATGGTGAACTTCCAGCTTTGTGAAAATTTGGACCTTTATGTCCTCTTGACAATTTACTTTCCTACCTATCTCTGTCATCAGAAAACTTGATGTGGAGATGCCGGCGTTGGACTGGGGTAAACACAGTAAGAAGTTTAACAACACCAGGTTAAAGTCCAACAGGTTTATTTGGTAGCAAAAGCCACACAAGCTTTCGAGGCTCTAAGCCCCTTCTTCAGGTGAGTGGGAATTCTGTTCACAAACAGAACTTATAAAGACACAGACTCAATTTACATGAATAATGGTTGGAATGCGAATACTTACAACTAATTACAACTTACAACTGGATTAGTTGTAAGTATTCGCATTCCAACCATTATTCATGTAAATTGAGTCTGTGTCTTTATAAGTTCTGTTTGTGAACAGAATTCCCACTCACCTGAAGAAGGGGCTTAGAGCCTCGAAAGCTTGTGTGGCTTTTGCTACCAAATAAACCTGTTGGACTTTAACCTGGTGTTGTTAAACTTCTTAATCAGAAAACTTAGCATCCATACATTTCCTCCCTTCTTCCAAGTCATTGATATAAATTGTAAATAATTAAAGTCCCAGCACTGATTTCTGTGGAATTCCATTAATACCAGGTTGCGAAACACAATCTCCCTTTCACTAAACAATGTTGACTCTGCCTGATTGTATTATGATTTTCTAGATGCCCTGCTATTACCTTCATAATAATGGATTCTAGCATTTTCCCATGGCAGACATTAGACTAACTGGCCTATAGTTTCCAGCTTTCTATCTCCCTCCTTTCTTGAACAGAGGTGACACATTAGTGACTTGCAAATCAGCCTGGACCTTTCCAAGAACAAGATAGTTTTGGAAAATCACAAACAATGCATCTACTATCTCTGTAGCCACTTCCGCTAGCTCCAGGGTACTAGTCAGCCTTTAGTTCTAATTGTTTCCCCAGTATTGTTCCCTAGTAGTTGTGATTGTTTTAAGTTCCTCCCTCCCTTTTACCTCTTGATTTCCATGTATTCTTGATTATGTTTCTAGTGTCTTCTACAGTGAAGACGAATACAATACTCCTGTTCAATGTTTCCATCATTTTCTTGTTTCCCATTATTAATTGTCCAATCTCACCCTTTAAAGGACCAATGCATACTTTATTTATTACTTTCTTTGTTAACAGTTATGGAAACTCTTACCACCTTTTAATTTTAGCTAGCTTTCTTGCATGTTTTAATTTCTCCCTTTTTTTGGTCATGCTTTGCTGATTTTAAAATTTGTCCAAACGTCTGACTTGCCACTAATCTTCACAGTATTGAACACTTTTTTCTTTCAATTGATATTATCTTTAATTTCCTTAGTTTAGCCATGGATGATGCATCCTTCTCACACAGTATTTCTTTCTCAATGGAGTTTATCTTTGCTGAGAATTGTGAATGATCTCCTTAAATGTCTGCCATTGTTTTTCTACTGCCCTACCCTTTAATCTATTTTCCCAATTCACTTGAGCCAACTCTGTCTTCATACCCTTGTAATTTAAGTTTAAGACACTAGTCTTAGACCCACACTTCGCATCCTCAAACTGAATGTGAAATTCTATCATGTTATGATCACTGTTGACTGAAGGCACTTTTACTATAAGGTCATTACTTGGTCTTGTCTCATTGCACATTACTGGACCTAAAATAGGCTACTCCCTTATTGGCACCAGAATGTATTGCTCTAAGAAATTGTTCCAAATACACTCTATCAACTCATCATCCAGACTATCTTTGGCAATCTGATTCGTCCATTCCATATAAGGATTAAAGTCACCCATGATATTACAGTGCCCTTTTTACAACTCTTTCTCTTCTTGCATCCTTACCGAGAACTTCTGGTCAGTGCAGACTCAATGGGCCGAACGGCCTCCTTCTGCACCGTAGGGATTCTATTCTATCTCACAGGTTAGACATAGCATGGTTGAGATGTAGCCTGAGTCATCCCTATGTTGCCCCACCAGGGGATTCCCTCATTGCACCAGTATGACATTTCTTTTTCCACACTCAGGAGCAGCTTTCCCCTATTTATTGTTGGTGGAAAAGTCAGAAAGTCATGCTTATGAACAATGTGTTTATAATTAGTGAATCAAGGAAATTGGTCCTTCTGAGTGCGTAACTAATGACTGTTTATGGGAAATTTTGTGCCCTGCTCTGTGGATTTGTATATATTAAAAATTGGTTTGACATCGTACAGGTGTTAAAATGTAAATAAATGATATAAACATTTAGGAGGAACCTGACTTAGGTACCTGTGCCTAAAGTTCCTCGAGGTTGCCCAGTCATGCTATCCTAAGTATGTGTTTTGGAAGTTCAGCAACTTCCTAAGCTGCAGACAGAGTGAACCATACTAAATACATCAGAATCATTGGGCATTAGAGCTTTGTTCTAGAGTGAACATTAGCTGCCCATTGTTTATTTTTTGGAATAACTAAATTAAGAATATCACCTTTGTGTTTTTTGCTAGTTGTGCTGCTGGTGTTTTATGGTGACATCAGCAGATCCCAGAAGGCTGCAGTTTGAGGGTGTTGATGTGATGGGTTTAAGGACCTTGGGCAGGATGGGAGGAGATACTGTTGGAACATTGGGGAGAGATTATGGGTGCGATCTTACCCGCCATTCACACCATGCTCCTGCTGCCGTGAAGTTGGAGAATTTGGTAGCCAGACAAATCTCCGTTCACTGCAGCAGGATGGGAAAATCCCACTGGCGTGAACGGTGGTAAGATTCCTGCCTATATGTACAAACTCACAACTCTGACAGCAGTCCCAATGCTTCAAACTTATAAATTTTCAATCTATGTTTAATTACTTTCTTGGCCTTGCCCCCTTCCTATCTCTGTAATTGCCTCCAGTTCTACAACCCTTTGATCTTCTGATTCTGGCTGAATGTGTATTTTCTTCCACCTTTTGCCAATGTCAGCCACTATGCTTGCAGCCACCTCACCTTCACATCACGGAATCCCTTCCCTAAACGCTTCCACCTCTCCAACTCCCTCCCATCTTCTAACGCTCACTTTTCTGACCAAGCTTTTGGTCACCCATCCCAATATCTCTTTCTTTAACTTGGAATCTGTTTTGGGCTGAATTTGTCTCTGTGTAGCTCCTTGGAATATCTTCTATTTTAAATGTGTTAGATTGATTCAAGTTGTGTTTGTAATCTAAATGCTAACAGGATTTCCATTAGGAATGAGATCAAAACTAATCTATGATATATTTTTGTAAATCTTATCTCTCAGAGTTAGTTCCTGAAAGCTTCAGCTACACTTTGAGTGCAATTTCATTCATAGAATCCCTACAGTACAGAAGGAGGCCATTTGGCCGATTGAGTCTGCACCGACCACAACCCCCCCCCCCCCCCCCCCCCAAGCCCTATTCCTGTAACCCCACATATTTACTGATGCACCTCAATGAGCACCCGGAAACAAGGCTTTAGAACTGAAGGCTTTAATACATTAACAATGAAACTACTAACACAAATTCACCCGTTCAGACTGAAGGGGTCCTGCCGGAGCAGGGGGTCTTATACCCTGCCACCGGAGGCGGGACCCCACTGGAGTGTGCCATGATAACACTTAGGACAGGTAAACACCCTATCCCAACAACATAGTACAACCCCCATAACAACAACACCCTAGCCCAACAGTAACACAATAACAACCCCAGTGGTGAACCAACGATGGTTCACCACATTCACCCCTCCTTTAGGAACCAAAGGTGGCGGGGTGGATGAAAACAGACAATGACAAAAAAAAATAACAGGATTCACAAGTCCAGACGGTCTGGAGGACCACACCGACGCTGCGATCTTCTCAACACCGGTTGCGAAACCGGAGCAGGTGCTTGCGGTGGCTCTCTCAAAGCAACATCTGGCTGTCCCCTCAAAGACTCCCGGGCCGGCCGGCCCTGATGAGGCGATGGTGTAGGGGATCCTGGAACGTTTGGTGGTGGTGGTGGTGGTGATGATGGTGGCGCCGATCTCCGAGTCTCAGGCAAGCTGTACATGGGAGTAAAAGTGTTATGCACTGGTCCCGGTGCTGACCGCGCCACGTCTGGGGAAGTAATGAGGAGTAGTGGATCTGTGACTGGGGGAATAGGAGCGACAGGAGTTGCTACGTCCCCTGCGGGCGCCAGGTCTCTAATGGAGACAGTGTCCTCTCGCCCGTCAGGATATGCCACATAGGCATACTGAGGGTTGGCGTGGAGGAGTTGGACCGGTTCGACCAAGGGGTCGGACTTGCGAGCCCTCACATGGTGCCGCAGAAGGACGGGTCCTGGGTACGTCAACCAGGCTGGCAATGAGGTCCCCGAGGACGACTTCCGAGGGAATGAGAACATCCTCTCGTGGGGAGTAGCATTGGTTGCCGTACACAGGAGGGAGCGGATAGAATGGAGCGCATTTGGAAGGACCTCCTGCCACCGGGAGACTGGAAGGCCCTTGGATTTCAGTGCCAGTAGGACAGCCTTCCAGACTGTAGCATTCTCCCTTTCCACCTGTCCGTTACCCCTAGGGTTGTAGCTCGTGGTTCTACTAGAGGCAATTCCGAATGAGAGCAGGAATTGCCTCAAGTCGTTGCTCATGAACGACGAGCCCCTGTCGCTATGAATATAGCAGGGGTACCCGAACAGGGTAAAAAGCTCACTGAATGCCTTGATGACGGTGGCAGTCGACGTGTCCGCACAGGGGAAAACAAACGGAAACCGGGAAAATTCGTCTATTATGTTAAGAAAATAGACATTCCGATCCGTTGAGGGAAGGGGGCCCTTAAAATCTACACTCAGCCTCTCAAAAGGGCGAGTGGCCTTGACCAAATGTGCCCGGTCTGGTCGATAAAAGTGTGGTTTGCATTCTGCGCAAATCCGACAACTTCTAGTAACTGACCTGACCTCCTCCACCGAGTAGGGTAGGTTGCGGGCTTTTATGAAGTGGTAGAGTCTGATGACTCCAGGATGACACAGATCATTGTGGAGAGCCTTCAAGCGGTCCTCCTGCATGATGGCGCATGTTCCGCGCGAGAGGGCATCCGAGGGCTCATTGAGCTTCCCTGGACGATACATAATATCGTAATTATAGGTGGAGAGCTCAATTCTCCACCGCAAGATCTTATCGTTCTTGATCTTGCCCCTCTGCGTGTTACTGAACATAAACGCCACGGATCGTTGATCCGTGATCAGGGTGAACCGCTTACCTGCCAGGTAATGGCGCCAGTGTCTGACTGCCTCCACAATGGCCTGAGCCTCCTTTTCCACCGCTGAGTGCCGAATCTCTGGGCCTTGAAGGGTGCGGGAAAAAAACGCGACGGGCCTGCCTGCCTGGTTTAGTGTGGCGGCTAGGGCGAAGTCCGATGCATCACTCTCCACCTGGAAAGGGATGGATTCATCCACCGCGTGCATCGTGGCTTTCGAGATGTCGCTTTTCAAAACCTTGAAGGCCAATTGGGCCTCCGGCGTAAGTGGGAAGGTCGTGGACTTAATGAGCGGACGAGCTTTGTCCGCGTAGTTGGGGACCCACTGTGCATAATACGAAAAGAACCCGAGGCATCTCCTCAGTGCTTTCGTGCTAGCGGGCAAGGGAAGTTCAGTGAGTGGGCGCATACGGTCTGGATCAGGGCCAATGACCCCGTTTTCCACCACGTATCCGAGGATGGCTAACCTATGCGTACGGAATACGCACTTCTCCCTGTTATAGGTCAGATTCAGGCGAGATGCAGTGCGTAGAAAGTGTTGGAGATTCGTGTCGTGGTCCTGCTGGTCATGGCCGCAGATGGTGACGTTATCCAGGTACGGGAAGGTAGCCCGCAACCCGTTCTGGTCCACCATTCGGTCCATAGCACGCTGGAAGACCGAGACCCCATTGGTGACACCAAATGGAACCCTGAGGAATTGGTATAGACGACCATCCGCCTCAAAAGCCGTATATTGTCGGTCCTCTGGGCGGATGGGGAGTTGATGGTAGGCGGACTTAAGGTCTATGGTAGAAAACACTCGGTGCTGCGCAATCTGATTGACCATATCAGAAATGCGCGGGAGAGGATACGCATCCAGCTGCGTGTATCTATTAATGGTCTGACTATAGTCGATGACCATCGGAGGTTTGTTCCCGCTTTTGACTACCACGACCTGCGCTCTCCACGGACTAGCACTGGCCTGTATGATCCCTTCCTTGAGGAGCCGCTGAACCTCAGATCTAATAAAGATCCGGTCCTCAGCGCTGTAACGCCTACTTTTAGTAGCGGTGGGCTTGCAGCCAGGTACCAGATTTTTAAAAAGGGATGGTGTCGTGATCTTCAGGGTGGATAGATTGCACGCGGGGTGCTTTGGGCAATTTGGAGGCTGCGGCTGGTTCCCTACTGCCAGTGAAGGGAGTGGCCCACCGTACTGTAGGATCACACTCTTCATGTGGACCATAAAGTTTAGTCCGAGGAGAATTGGCGCGCAAAGGTGAGGTAGCACAAGGAGCCTGTATTGCTCGTAAACTGTGCCCTGTACCTCAAGAGTTACCATACATCGTCCTTGGATCGGTACAGACCGGGACTGTGATGCCATGGAAATTGTCTGTTTGGCAGAGAGAACCCGGAGTCCACACCTTTTAGCAGTTTCAGGGTGTATGAAACTTTCGGTGCTCCCACTGTCAAACAGACAATTCACAGTTCTGCCACTAACCTTTACCTCCATCATGGAATGTTCCAGTCTGTAATGCCTGGTCTGATCCAGAGAGATCGACGCCACCGTTGGCCCCTGGGCGTCACTGCATGCTGCCGATGTGGATGCTGAGGACCCCTGCTGGTCGCTGCTGCATGCTGCCGATGTTGATGCTGAGGACCCCTGCTGGTCGCTCCTAGTCGTCGTGGACCATGATGGCCGCCCCCATGAATCGCATGTGGCCGAGGGCTCCAAGCGCAGCGACTCCTGGTGGTCTTCCTCCTCCTCTGTCTGCCACGATGGCGCCGTCCTGAGATCGCACGTGGTCGGACCTCGTGGGTACTGCAGCGCCGAAAGAGATGGTCTCCGTTCTGGAGGGTTACAAGCTGCACTGCCGTTTTTAGGTTTGGACCTGCAGACTTTGCCATAGTGGCCTTTTTTACCGCACTGGCTGCAGATTGCCGTTCTTGCCGGACACTGCTGCCGTGGATGCTTGGCCCCACCGCAAAAATAGCATCGCTGGCCACCTGGAGCTGCCGCCGTCGTCGAATCGATCTGGGAGCGCGGGTTCGCGGGGCGAGGAGGGAGCAGAGCTTGCTCCAACCACGTTGACTGCACGTGGTCCTCGGGGTACAGCGCCAAGCTCTTCGACGCCGCCTCCAACCTCACGGCCATCCCCATTGCCTGGGTCAAGTTGAGTTTCCCCTTTTCTAATAATTTAAGTCTGATGTACGAGGACCCTACCCCTGCTACGAACGCGTCTCGGGCGAGGTCTTGCATGTACTGCTCGGCGGAGACATCCTTACAGTCACAACCCCTGGCAAGCTGCAGGAGTTCATTGGCGTAGTCTTCTATGGTCTCGCCCGACTGCCGACGTCGTGTAGCGAGGAGATAACGAGCATGTATCTCGTTGGGTGGCGTAATGTACCTATTCTTTAGGAGCTCGACGGCACCCTGGTAAGTGGAAGCTGCACGAATGGCTAGGTAAATCGTGTCGCTTACCCTTGCGTGGAGGACCTGGAGTCTATCACTGTCTGTAGTGATAGCTACCGAGGCTGCCAGGTAGTCCTCGAAGCACTTCCACCAATGTTCGAACGTGTTAGCTGCACCGACCGCACGTGGGTCCAGTGTCAGACGATCCGGTTTTAGGATCTGTTCCATATTCTCAGTTAATGTATTAAATTGATGCACCTCAATGAGCACCCGGAAACAAGGCTTTAGAACTGAAGGCTTTAATACATTAACAATGAAACTACTAACACAAATTCACCCGTTCAGACTGAAGGGGTCCTGCCGGAGCAGGGGGTCTTATACCCTGCCACCGGAGGCGGGACCCCACTGGAGTGTGCCATGATAACACTTAGGACAGGTAAACACCCTATCCCAACAACATAGTACAACCCCCATAACAACAACACCCTAGCCCAACAGTAACACAATAACAACCCCAGTGGTGAACCAACGATGGTTCACCACATTTACCCTGCTAATCCCCCTGATACTAGGGTCAATTTAGCACAGCCAATCAATCTAATGCGCACACCTTTGGACTGTGGGAGGAAACCAGAACACCTGGAGGAAACCCACGCAGACGTGGGGAGAATGTGCAAACTCCACACAGTGACCCGAGGCCGGAATTGAACCTGTTTCCCTGGCACTGTGAGGCTAACCACTGTGCCACCATGCCACCCTTTCTGAACACAAAAATACACAAATAACACTTGCTAAAATGCAATTAAGAATTAAATTCTCCAGAACAAAGTACCACTCAACCTCAATTCCCTCAAAGTTTAAATCATCCAAATCAGGCTTTGGTTGAGATTAACTACTTATTTCTATCTTTTTTTTGCAATTTCCTGTACGTTTCTGTACTTGTTCCACTTTTCCACACCTTACTTAACTTTCCATTTGCTTCACGTTTTGCCAGGCTCAGTGGTTTTCTGTAATTTCCCTAAAGAATTTGTTCTTGCTCCAATTGGCTCCAAGGATAACTAAGTCAGTGTAAATTGACCAGGACAGTCAACAGTAAGCATATTCTTTGGCGATTGATTCTTTCTATCGAAACTTACTTTGTGTGACCTGCACCGAAAGCAGAAAAGATACTTTATTTCCTGCGTGAGCCTATCAGTGCTTTTGTTGTGTAAGTGAAACCTTAGCTTTCTTCCTGCAAGGGAATCAAAAATATTTAGGGTATTCATGAAAATGGGATGCTCAGTTTATCACAGATGGAGACTCAGGTTTCAGTGTAACACCGTCCCTTCAGGCAGTGTGTGTATGAAGTTACTAATGGTGTATGTGATGGCGTTTGCCTTCACAGAGACTGTGATGATTGCTGGTGATTGATGACTTGCAGGTAGTTTAGCAATGTGTGCCATGAGTATCTATTACAGTCGCAGGGCTTGAGAGCTGTGCCAACATCAATAATAAAAAAAGAGAAACACTAAATGTGAACTTTTATAAACAGGCCGGGGCACAATACAATTAGCACCATAATTGTTTAGTGATAATCAGTACAGCATTTTGAAATAACCAAACACTTTTTTCCCCATCTTGCTTTGATATCAGGAGTAATTGTTTTTTTATATATCACTCATCAATGTATTGACTTGCATGCTTTGTGATACAACGTAACATGTTCTCCTAGAATGGGGAAAAAGCAAATTTAAATCCACTTCTGGGACAACACAAAATTCAAAACAGGACGTGCACTGCGTGCCACTTCAAGTTGTTCAAGTTATTTTTCATCCGTCAACAAACTACAGAACTGTAATTGTGTGACACTTGGTATTGACAAAGCCTTTGACAAAGTTACTTAATGGAGTTTTGACACCTGTTACTAATAGAAATATAGGCCGGGATTTTCCAGCCCCACGACAGTGGGACATGCCGCGGTGGATGTGGCGGGCCAGGCAAAAGTCTTCTGACATTCGGCAGGACTGGACGATCCCAGTGGCGTGCCGGGCTGGAAAATCCTGCCCATGAGTGATGAGACATTAACGATATTTGTAAAGATTTGTAATAAACTTGAGATAGGAAAAAAGACACAATTGTGGGAATTCTGAACTTGTGAGACAGGCTTTCCCTCCAGGTGTAATATCAATATAAACCCGAATGCTGGGTTTCAGTTTCAGTTTTGCCATTAAACCACATCATAATTTGGTACTAGATTTTGCATTTGAACCTTCTGTTTGTTGCTTGTCTAGGAGTTGTGAACCAGTAATGTTTGAACTCGACTCTGATGAAGGGGCATCCAGACTCGAAACGTTGGCTCTATTCTCTCTCCACAGACGCTGTCAGATCTGCTGAGATTTTCCAGCATTTTCTGTTTATGTTTAAACTAATATCTTTTATAGAAAGCTTAATCTGAAATCAAAAGTTATATTTGGAAAACTAAAGTAACAACAGAGTAAAAAGAAAGGATTGATAATTGGCACTTCCTTACCACACTAATGACTGTGTGGCCAAATTCCGCTCCAACTCCATTTTTAAGTTTGCTGATGACTCCACCGTAGTGGGTCAGATCTCAAACAATGATGAGATGAAATACAGAAAAGAGATAGTGAATCTGGATGAACTGTTGCAACGACAATAATCTTCCTCAATGTAAGTAAAATGAAGGAGATAGTCATCGACTTCAGGAAGTGTAGTGGAGTACATTCCCCTGTCTACATCAATGGTAGAAGGGGAAATGGTCGAGAGGTTCAAGTTTCTAGGTATCCAGATCACCAACAACCTGTTCTGGTCCCTCCACAGTGATGCTACAGTTTAGAAATCCCACCAAAGCTTCTACTTTCTCAGGAGGCTAAGGAAATTCAGCATGTCTGCTTTGACTCTCACCAACTTTTACAGATGCGCCACAGAAAGCATCCAGTCCGGATGTATCACAGCTTTCTTAAAATTCATTTATGGGATTTGGGCGTCACTGGCTGGCCAGCATTTATTGCCCATCCCTAGTTGCCCTTGAGAAGAGGGTGGTGAGCTGGCTTCATGAATCACTGCAGTCCACGTGCTGTGGATTGACCCACAATGCCGTTTGAGAGGGAATTCCAGTATTTTGACCCAGTGACTGCGAAGGAACGGCGATATATTTCCAAGTCAGGATGGTGAGTGACTTGGAGGGGAACTTGCAGTTGGTGATGTTCCCATGTATCTGCTGCCCTTGTCCTTCTAGATGTAAGCAGTCATGGGTTTGGAAAGTGCTGTTTAAGGATCTTTGGTGAATTGCTGCAGAGCATCTTGTGATAGTACACACTGCTGCTACTGAGCATCGGTGGTAGAAGGAGTGGATGTTTGTAGATGTGGTGCCAATCAAGTTTGGTATGGCTCCTGCTCTGACTGAGACTGCAAGAAACTACAAAGGGTTGTGAATGTAGCCCAGTCCATCAAGCAAACCAGTCTTCCATCCTGTGACTCCGTCTACACTTCCCACTTCCTCGGAAAAGCAGCCAGCATAATCAAGGACCCTACGCACCCTGAACATACTCTCTTCCACCTTCTTCCATTGGGGACAGCACGGTGGCACAGTGGTTAGCACTGCTGCCTCACAGCACCAGGGGTCTGGGTTCAATTCCGGCCTTGGGTCACTGTGTGGAATTTGCACATTCTCCCCGTTTCTGTGTGGGTTTCCTCCGGGTGCTCTGAATTCCTCCCACAGTCCAAAGATGTGGGGGTTAGGTTGATTGGCCATGCTAAATTGACCCTAGTGTCAGGGGATTAGCAGGGTAAATATGTGGGGTTGCGGGAAGAGGCCTGAGTGGGATTGTGGTCGGTGCAGACTCGATGGGCTGAATGGCCTCCTTCTGCACTGTAGGGATTCTATGATTCTATGAAAAAAATACAAAAGTCTGAGGTCACGTACCAACCGACAGTGAAGAAAGTTATCTCCAATTGCAACGGGATCTTGATCAATTGAGCCAGTGGGCTGACGAATGGCAGATGGAGTTTTATTTAGACAAATGTGAGGTGATGCATTTTGGTAGATTGAACCAGGGCAGGACTTACTCAGTTAATGGTAGGGCATTGGGAAGAGTTACAGAGCAAAGAGATCCAGGGGTACAGGTTCATAGCTCCTTGAAAGTGGAGTCACAGGTGGACAGAGTGGGAAAGAAGGCATTCAGCATGCTTGGTTTCATTGCTCAGAACATTGAATACAGGGTTTGGGACATCTTGCTGAAGTTGTACAAGACATTGGTAAGGCCACACTTGGAATACTGTGTGCAATTCTGGTCACCCTATTATAGAAAGGATATTATTAAATTGGAAAGAGTGCAGAAAAGATTTACTAGGATGCTACCGGGACTTGATGGATTGAGTTATAAGGAGAGGCTGGATAGACTGGGACTTTTTTCTCTGGAGCGTAGAAGGCTGAGGAGTGATCTTATGGAAGGCTATAAAATAATGAGGGGCACAGATCAGCTAGATAGTCAATATCTTTTCCCAAAGGTAGGGGAGTCTAAAACTAGAGGACATAGGTTTAAGGTGAGAGGGGAGAGATACAAAAGTGTCCAGAGGGGCAAATGTTTCACACAGAGGGTGGTGAGTGTCTGGAACGAGCTGCCAGAGGTAGTAGTAGAGGTGGGTACAGTTTTGTCTTTTAAAAAGCATTTAGATAGTTACATGGGTAAGATGGGTATAGAGAGATATGGGCCAAATGCGGGCAATTGGGATTAGCTTAGGGGTTTAAACAAAAAAGGGCAGCATGGACAAGTTGGGCCGAAGGGCCTGTTTCCATGCTGTAAACCTCTATGACTCTATGACTCAAGAACAGTTTCTTCCTTGCTGCCATCAGACTTTTGAATGGGCCTACCTTATATTAGCTTGATTTTTCTCTACACCTTAGCGATATTCTGCACCCTCTCCTTTCCTTCTCCCTTATGTACTCTACGAACGATATGCTTTGTCTGTATAGTGCGCCAGAAACAATAGATTTCACTGTATCCCAATGCATGTGATAAACATAAATCAAATCAAATTCTCTGTAGTGATGTGTTTGCTGATACAATGACACCATCATGGCTTTGGCCCTTTCTGACTTGACAATTTTTGATGAAATATTGATGAAACTGGAAAGATCAGTACTGTGTCAGATTGAAAGGTTGCTGGGGTGCTAACATGTCCATGTGCAATATTACAGCCTTTTATACTGATCCTGCTTATTTGTCTTCATTGGTCAGGAATTCCCAAAAGTACCTGGATCTGCACCTTAAGTGCTGTAAGCTACAGGGCTATGGGCCTGGGGCAGGAAGGTGGGATTAGAAAGGACACCTGGGTGTCCTCACTCTGTGGAGATGCCGGCGTTGGACTGGGGTAAACACAGTAAGAAGTTTAACAACACCAGGTTAAAGTCCAACAGGTTTATTTGGTAGCAAAAGCCACACAAGCTTTCGGAGCCTTAAGCCCCTTCTTCAGGTGAGTGGGAATTCTGTTCACAAACAGGGCATATAAAGACACAAACTCAATTTACAGAATAATGGTTGGAATGCGAATACTTACAGCTAATCAAGTCTTTAAGATACAACTTTAAGATAGTCTTTAAGATAGTTTTTAAGATATTGTATCTTAAAGACTTGATTAGCTGTAAGTATTTGCATTCCAACCATTATTCTGTAAATTGAGTTTGTGTCTTTATATGCCCTGTTTGTGAACAGAATTCCCACTCACCTGAAGAAGGGGCTTAAGGCTCCGAAAGCTTGTGGCTTTTGCTACCAAATAAACCTGTTGGACTTTAACCTGGTGTTGTTAAACTTCTTACTGTTCTCACTCTGGCAGAGACAAAATGGGCTGAATGGCCTTCTTCTGTGCTGTAATTTTTCTATGGTTCTATGGTTCTAAGGACAGGCATGTAATGTCTTACCTCATCAATTTTTCAGATATCTCTCAGAGTATTTCAAATGCAATGGATTACTGTTGAAATGTTGTGCAATCAAACAGAGCTACCAATTTGTCCCTGGAAAATACCCTCGATTAACATCGGGAGGAATTTTCCGGCCTTCCAGAGGCATGATTCCTGGCGGTGGAGGCAGCTCACTATTGGCCGCTGGTGGGATCTTAGAGTCCGGCTGATACCTATGGCGTTCTGCATGGCTCACCCGCCCTGCCATTAGGAAACCCACCACGGGGGAGGTACCTTCGGCGGGACCAGAAGATTCTGGCGGCAGGGAGGACTTGAAAATCTCACCCATTGAGTTGAAAGTTCAGTTAATTTGTTTTCCAGTGGTTGGTTGAGGGTGGAATGTTACCAAGGAAGAAGGGGAAACTCTTCATTCCTTTTTGTACATTATCTACTTTAAAACTTCACCAGAAAAACAGCGCCTCCAGCAGTGCAGGACTTCCTCGCTACTGAGCTGGAGGATCAGTGTAAATGATAACATGGAGTAGGACTCGATCCCCATAACCTTCTCCCCATAACATTCTGACTCAAACACAAGTATCCTATAATTAAGCCCAAATATCATTCTGGATTGGAAATTCCAGCTCTGGCAAATCTAGAAAACTTTTAGTTTAATTTTAAGTGTGTGTTATGGAAACCAGACAAGCATACGCGGAATAATAGAATCTAGGATTCATGTCACAACACAATGTGTGTGTAGCATTGACATTGATATAAACTGGTAATATTGCAGCATCTGGTAATATTGCAGCAGGAGGTTGAATTCTTGACCTTCAACTAGGGTCTTGTGTTTAATGCTGGAAGCGCTGTACTGCATTTGTGATTGCTACATCATTGGATAATATCTTTTAAATGAGAGATTATCCATTGTTGATATCCCATTTAAACAGTGGACTGTATTATCTGCAAAAAGGCACAGTAGGTTTTATCCCCGGTCAGGATCTACAACATTTTCATATATGCTCCACATAAACAAAGCATCTTATTGAATTTGGCAACTCTGAGTAAACATCTTAATATTAATTGCATTTTTAAGTTACTATTTATGTGAAATTTAGGGTATTAGGCAAAGTAAATGTTTGCATAAACTGGTTTACAGTACAATAAATAAATAATTATTGAGAACAAAAGCACTATTGAAGAATCAAAGCTTTAAAATTTCTCCAAAAAGTCATGTCTCCCATGACGTTTTCAGTGCACTGACCATGTTAGTTTGATATAAAAACATCCCCAAAACCACACCAGCACAAAATAGCAATCTCAGAGTACGCTTCTCCTTTAGACACAATGAACTGTTATGTTAAAGTCCAATGTCCTATATCTAGAACATTTTTGTTGGTTTGGAATGATTCAGATCTAATTATTATTAATAGACCTAAGACACTTTATACCTTACCATGATGATATTCTCTATGATAAAGGTTTTTTTTGACCTTAATGCCAAATTAATACACCTAACAGAATCACAGAATATTACAGTGCAGAAGAGGCCCTTCGGCCCTTCGGCCCATCGAGTCTGCACCAACACATGAAAGGCCCTGGCCTGCCCACCTAATTCCACTTGCCAGCACTTGGCCCATAGCCTTCAATGTTATGGCGTGCCACGTACTCATCCAGATACTTTTTAAAAGGTTGTGAAGCATCCCGCCTCCACCACCCTCCCAGGCAATGCATTCCAAACTGTCAACACCCTCTGGGTAAAAAAGGTTTTCCTCAAATCCCCCTAAACCTCCCACCTTTCACTTTTAACACCTCCTTTAACCAAACTAACAATCAGCTTACAATGTGGCATGACATGTCTGTGACTCTGTGTGTTGCTTAATTGTTCTGTAAGGTTGTTTTGGAACCAATTACAGACTGGTTTATTTGTAATAAAATATCTTAAATTATTGTTATGTATTGTTAAGGTAATGAATGATTCTGTCAGTGGAAGAAAAATGACTAAATCAAAGATAAAGACAGTGGAGTCTTATTTATTTATCATTTCATGGGACATGGGCATTGCTGGCCATGCCAATATAGATTGTCCATCCTTAATTGCTCTTGAGAAGGTGGCAGTGTTTGCCTTCTTGAACCACTGTAGTCCATTCCATGTAGGTACACCCACTGTGCTGTTAGGGAGGAAGTTACAGGATTTTGACCCAGTGACAGTGAAGCAATAGTTTCATGCCAGGATGATGTGTGACTTGGAGGGAAACTTCCAGGTGCTGGTGTTCCCACGTATCTGCAGTCTTGCCCTTTTAGCTGGTTGAGATTGTGGAGACCAAGGATATTCCTGGGCCTAGGCTTGTAGCAGAACTTCTTGACATCAACAAATCCAGCATTGAGTCGACAATAGGCATGATGAAAAACGTGTCTTAAGAGGATTTTTTTCAGTTCAAGAGGCGTGGCCATGGAACAGCAGGACCAAGAGTTATCTGAAGAATGTTAGAGGATGCTGCTAAGCAACCTGAGAAATTAGAGAAGACATGAATGCAAGCAGTGTTGGCAGCTACTAAACCCAGTAGGGAGACCTTGATGCCGGATACTTTCTCCTAATGTACCCATGGATCCATTTCCAGTCCTCCTTCCCTGTCTTTGGAACATTGGAACATGGAAACAAGAGTAGGCCATTCAACCCCTTGAGCCTGTCTGCCACCATTCAGTGAGATCCTGGATGATCTGTTTCTTAACTCTGTGCACCTACTTTGGTTTTATGTACCTTAATATCCTAAAAGGAATTACTGATAATAGACTTAAAGTTATTAATTGAGCTAACATCTACTTTTATTACAGACAATGTTCTGCCCTTTGTATGAAGAAGTGCTTCTGAACTTATCTCCTGAATTGCCTTGTCCTGGTTTTAAGATCATGACCCTTTTCAATATGCGGTGATGTGTGACTTGGAGGGGAACTTCCAGGTGCTATATCTTAAAGAAATTTTCCGTAGTTTAACCATAAGTTTTTATTAACTATCAGAATTATTTACACGTGTACAGTAAATGATACAAGCTAGGAACTGTCTCTATGTTTAGGTCTATACGTGTCTCTATATAACACCGCATTGACTCCTAATGTGGGTTATGTGCGTGAGCGGGACAGTACTCAGTTCCAAGTTAACCCTATATGTGTCAGACCCTTTCACCACTCTTTTTTTAGACCCCCCCCACCAGTAAATTCTAAAATCTCAATAAAATCCATTCCTCAACCCTCTATATTCCAGGGAATACAAAAGAAAATTATGTAATTGTTCATAATCTAACCCTTTGATCCCTGGTGGCATTCTGATGAACCTGTGCTAGACTCCTATCAAAGTGAATATACCCTTTCGAAGGTGCAATGCCCTGACCTGTGCACGGTACTCCAGATGTATCTAACCTTGGTGTTGCACAGCTGTAACAAAGCTGAGGAGGCAGAGCTGTTGGCCAGCAACCACGCGGTGGCCAGCCAATTAAATGTGCAGAGGCAAGAACCCTGGCCAATCACGCAGCAGGCATAGGCATGAAGTTGCTAGATCTATTATTTTGTCATGGTGTCGGAAATCTGACGCCATATTTAAACGGCACCTAGATAGGCATCCACCCCTTGGCATCAGTCTGGTTGGAATCTGGACACAGTGAGGGCGTCATAGGCTGTATGGCATGTTGCTCCATTGTCCTGGGATTGGCCTTAGGTGACCCTGATCCACACCCACAACGCTTGATCAACTATCATTCATCTTAGAGCTTCTTTCCGTCACCATCAGTCAGCCTCTGAAACACTGGAACCGGCCCTGTTGCCCTAAGCCTGCCACTTGTCATCCTTGACCCTCCCTCTATCATCCTTGAGCTGCTCTCTGTTACTCTCAACTCTCAGGAGCTCGCTATTGATATTCCCTGAATAACCCTTGATTTTCCACAATCATGTTTGGCCTACTGACTGTAGACCATGTTTCTGTCTCCTGTGAGCCTTCATAGGGTTGCTCCCTCCCTGGGTCAGCCATGCCCCTTCAACAGTCGCCACCCAATTTCAATCATCAATGCCTCCTCTCCCCTGGTTCAACGAAGCTCTCCAAACAGGAAAAGCAACTCCTGCTCAGTTTAAATCCATCGGGAAGACCATCACACTTCCTGCACGCCACCTTTAACCAGCTATGGACCTAAATGTGCATGTTTCTCATTTGCTGCATACTTAATTCCAAAGGTACAATCTAACCTGTTGAAATTGTGTTTTCATGGGCAATCATGACATGCGAATATATTAAAAATAGCTCTCGACTGCTTGCCATTGGGGAGCACAATCCACCCTCAATCTGCCACCAACTTAATAACTAACTTTCATCCCACCATCAGGAAATTGATATTTTGCCTTCCTCATTTCCCACAATTCACAAACACAGCTCACCCTCCCCTTTAAAGTCTTACCCTGTAGTTGTAAAGTTTACATTCCATGAGCCTTACTAGATTATTTCCTGTATCATGCCACCAGGTTTTGGTGATCTGTGTAAATGGACCCATAATTCCTGAGGATCTCCACTGCTCCCAGCTTTCCATCTTTTAAATAATATTTGGATTTATCCTTTTTCAGGCTGCAATGGATAACCTCACACTTAACAGCAAAGAAATTCAGTTAACAAAGTTTCATTCCCTTCATCTATCAATGCCTCTGAGATAGCCACACTCCCCGACAAGCTGTAGCTGTACAGCTACAACACTGGCAACAACCTGACAAAGTATAAGTTGCCCTGCTATGTCTTGTCCACAAAAATCAGAACAAATTCATTCAGACCAATAGCCATCCCATCAGTCAATGGAAGGTGGTGCAGCCCTAGGACATCACTGCAAAAATTCATCAGGGTCCTGGGCCCAGCCATCTTCAGATGTTTAATTCCTTCCTTCCATCATAAGTTCAGAAGTGGGTTGTTCGCTGATGATTACACAATGTTCAGTCCCATTCGCAACTCCTCAGATACTGAACCAGTCCATGCCTGCATTTAGCAATGATGTGGAGTTGCCGGCGTTGGACTGGAGTAGGCACAGTAAGAAGTCTCACAACACCAGGTTAAAGTCCAACAGGTTTATTTGGTAGCATGAGCTTTCGCAGCATTGCCCTTTCATCAGGTGAATCAACCTGATGAAGGGGCAACGCTCCGAAAGCTCATGCTACCAAATAAACCTGTTGGACTTTAACCTGGTGTTGTGAGCATTCTTACTATGCATTTAGCAAGAGCTGGACAACATTCAGGATGGGGCTGATAAGTGGCAACTAAGATTCATGTTACCCAAGTGCCAGACTATGATCAAAGAGACATAGAAACTAGAAGCAGGAGTAGGCTATCCAGCTCTTCGAGCCTGCTGCGCCATTCATTTCGATCATAGATGATAATCAAATTCAATATCCTGATCCACCCTTCCCCCCCATCTCCCTTGATCCCTTTAGCCCCAAGGGCGATATCTAATTTGTTCTTGAAATCACACAACGTTTTGGCCTCAACTGCATTCTGTGGTAGAAAATCCCACACAATCACCACCCTCTGGGTGAAGAAATTTCTCCTCATCTCAGTTCTAAAAGGTTTACCCCTTATCCTCAAAATATGACCCCTAGTTCTGGACTCCCCCACCATTGGGAACATTCTTTCTGAATCTACCCTGTCTAACCCTGTTAGAATTTTATAAGTTTCTACGAGATCCTCTCTCACTCTTCTAAACTCCAGTGAATATAATCTTAACCGACTTAGTCTCTCCAAATATGACAGACCTGTCATCCAGGAATCAGCCAGGTAAACCTTTGCTGTACTCCCTCTATAGCAAGGACATCCTTCCTCAGATAAGTACACCAAAACTGCACACAATACTCCAGGTGTAGCCTCACCAACGCCCTATACAATTGCAGCAAAACATCCCTATTCCGATACACAAATCCTATATGAACGCCAACATACCATTTGCCTTCTTTGCTGCCTGCTGTACCTGCGTGCCTACTTTTAGCAACAGATGCACGAGGACTCCAAGGTCTCATTGAGTATCCACCTCTCTCAATTTACACCCATTCAAGCAATAACTTGTCTTCCTATTATTGCTACCAAAGTGGATAACCTCACAGTTATCCACATTATACTGCATCTGCCATGCACATGTCCATAACTCAGCCTGTCCAAATCACGCTGAAAGATCTCTGCATCCTCCTCACAGCTCATCCTCCAACTCAACTTTGTATCATCTGCAAATTTGGAGATAATACAATCAGTTCCCTCTTTCAAATCATTAATATATAATGGGGTCCTAGCACAGGTCCCTGCGGACCCCCACTAATCACTGACTGTTCCAACAAGACAGAATCCAATCACCAACTTGACTTTCAGGATTGCTATTATTGCATACACCACCATGAACATCCTGGGCCACAGCACTGACCTGAAATTTAACAGGGCCAGCCACGTAAATACTATGGCTACAAGAACAGGTCAGAGGATGGGTGTTCTTCAGCTGGTATCTCATGTTGACTCCCCAAAGCCTGTCTACCATCTACAAATGGAATTTTGTCCTTTATTGCTACAGGGATGGAGATTAAAAACAGCGAGATTATGTTGCAGCTCTGTAAGGTGCTGGTGAGGCCACACCTGTGTACAGTTTTGGTCTCCTTACTTGAGGAAGGACATACTGGCACTGGAAGGGGTGCAGAGGAGATTCACTAGGTTGATTCCGGAGTTGAGAGAGTTGGCTTATGAGGAGAGACTGAGTAGACTGGGGCTATACTCACTGGAATTCAGAAGAATGAGGGGAGATCATAGAAACATATAAGATTATGAAGGGAATAGATAAGATAGAAGCAGGGAAGTTGTTTCCACCGGCGGGTGAAACTGGAACTAGGGGGCATAGCCTCAAAATAAGGGGAAATAGATTTAGGACTGAGTTGAGGAGGAACTTCTTCACACAAAGGGTTGTGATTCTGTGGAATTCCCTGCCCAGTGAAGCAGTTGAGGCTACCTCATTGAATGTTTTTAAGGCAAGGATAGATAAGTTTTTGAACAGTAAAGGAATTAAGGGTTATGATGAGCTGACGGGGTAAGTGGAGCTGAGTCCACGAAAAGATCAGCCATGATCTTATTGAATGGCGGAGCAGGCTCGAAATGCCAGATGGCCTACTCCTGCTCTTGGTTCTTATGTTCTTATGTTCTAAGACACAAGTTAGGAGAATTACGCAATACTCTTGTCAACTTGCCTGGACGAGTGCAACTCCAACAACACTCAAAAAGCATGGCCCCATGCAAGTTGAAGCAGCCCGCTTGATCAACTTCCCACCCACCACCTTAAACTTGCACTCCCTCCATCACTGGTGAACCATGGCTACAGTGTGTACCATTTACAAGATGCACCATAGCAACTCGTCAAGATTTAGTTGACAGAACCTTTCAAATCCACAACTGATTGATATATTTCTACATATTAAAAACCTCAAGGGATACAGTTTAGTGTAAGAAAATGGTGTCAAAGCAGAAGATCAACAATGATCTAATTGAATAGCAGAGTGGGCTCAAAGGGCTGAGTGGCCTACTCCTGCTGCTGTTTCTTACGTTCTTGTGTTAACTCTGCCAGCAAGCAGGAAAAGAGCAGCAGATGCATGGGAACACCGCCAGTTGCAAGTTCCTGCACAAGTCATGCATCATTCTGGCTTGGGATACATGGTTCCTTTATTGTCACTGGATCCAAATCCTGGATCTCTCTTCCTAACAGTACTTGGGGAGTAGCTACAACAACACATGGACAGCAGCAGTTCAGGAAGGCTGCTCACCGCTACCTTACCATGGGCAATGAGATACTGGCTTTCTCAGCAACACTCACACCCTGTGAGCAAATAGAGAAAAAAATTCCAATATAGTGGGACATTTCCTGAATTGAGAGAATTTGGAAAATTATGACTGAAGTATCTACAATTTCTGCCTCTACTTCCTTTTAAAACTTTAGGATTCTAACTATCAGGTCCTGGGGATTTGTCAGTCTTTAATGTCATTAACCTTTCTCATACATTTTTTTTGTTTATGTTAACTTTAGTAAGTTCCAATCCTTATTAATTTCCCTTAAACCTCATTATATTACCCTCTTCCTCTTTTGTGAAGACTGCGTAAGGCAATTATTCAAAAGTCTGCTATTTTCTTATTTTCATTTGCAGTAGTCTATATAGACCCCTGTCTATTTTGACAGGGTCCCATTACCTTTGACTTCCCTTTCTCTTCTAATATGAATGTCAAATATTTTTGTGCTAGTCATGATATCCCCATATGTATTCTCTAATAAATCACAAAAATTGCACTGCAAACCTACTTATGTACCAGGCTACATTACTTTAAGATATGTCATTCCACAGCCACACAAATGAAATTCAGTGCTAATCCTGTTGCTGGATATTCTAATGCTAAAAATGTGAGTTGTGCCTGGTTTAGTTCTTGTTTTTACAATGTTTACCCTGTGCTTCTAGCGTTTAACTATCTCGGTAAGTACTTCTTCTTGGTGCAATACTTGTGGCCAGAGTCTGTGAGGTGGCTGGCAGCTGAATGTCCAGGAGAATCCTCTGAGAACAGCCTCCTTGAGTGTGGCCTAACTTTGGCAATTGCTCTTCACCAGGTGTGGGATCAGCCTGGGGACATTGTCTACAATCTGGCTGCGCAGAAAACGTTTGGGATGGGAAGTGGGTGACATGGACATGCTGTCGCACAGGGTCCTTGCTCAGGGTCTTCATATTGTATTGACTGATGATCAATGGGTGATGAGGCCTCTGTTGCATAAATTACATTGCTGGAACTCCTCATAATCAATAGATAGCTCACTTTCAGCTAAGCCATCCAACGAGGAGGTGGTATTGCAGCTGATGACCTGCTCGGCAGCAGTCTGAGCAATTGCATACCTGGCATGATGGCCTAGGTCAATGGTTCCCAAAGGGTGTGGCTCGCCACACTGGTGCGGCGAGAGAGAGGACGGCAAGTGTGGCGGGAAGATTCAAGGACAATCAAAGAAACATTTAAACATGGATAGATATTTTTCCAAAGTGAGAGCAAGAGCATCAAGTGATGCATTGTTTTATACTTTCTGGATGTCCCATGGTCATATTATGAAGTAGTTGTGTTCTATGTTATGAATCAAGCACTGCTAGGAGTTGTTTTTTTGTTTTTGAATGTATTTCTTATCAATAAAAAATTTGGTGTGGCGCGAGCAAATTTTTATTTTGAAAGTGCGGCCCAGTGAAAAAAGTTTGGGAACCACTGGCCTAGGTCATGAGGGGATACATTCCAAGATGTAATTGGAGCTGCCACTTGCACCAAGATTGGTTGCATACTTACTATGTTAACATGAGAACTCACATATGCTGATTGTGGAATCCTTCACACTCGCTCTGATGTGTTGAATGCCATAGGCACGTCCCAAATGACTACAACAATTTCTCGATCCAAAAATATCCTTCCTTACAACTGCCTTTCTTAGCTCCAGATGAGCATGAGATGGTTCTACAGCCAAGAGACTGACTCCTGGCGCACTTATACTGTCGCTCTGATTTCTGTACACTTACCAATGAAGCCTGCTGAACTCTGCTTGAGTCTTTGAAACTGTACTTTGTCAGACATGTGTGTGCTCAAAAGCTGAATTGCAAGACAAGGCTGGCATAGTGGCACACAGTGCCATTGCCGCCTCACAGCGCCAAGGACCGGGGTTCAATTTTGACCTTGGGTCACTGTGTGGAGTTTGTACGTTCTCCCCGTGTCTGCGTGGGTTTCCTCCGGGTGCTCCGGTTTCCTCCCACAGTCCAAAAATGTGCAGGTTTGTGGATTAGTCTTGCTAAATGCGCACGGTTACGGGGATTGGAGGGGAGGCCTGGATGAGACATGCTTTCGGAGAGTTGGTGCCGAATGGCTTCCTTCTGCACTGTAGGGATTATATATTTGTACATACCAATTTTATATATATATGTACATATATATGTACAAGGAATGGTCTAACAGAACTGTAATACACATCTGGGCCAGAATTCTCCCACCCCACCCACCACTGTAATTCTAGTGGGTGATGAGGGTGTGAGGGGAACCATGAAATCTGGCGGGGATCTCTGGTTTTCAGTTGAGCACAGCCGGAGAATCCCGCCCATAATCTCTTCCCCTTCCTGGCTACAGCTGAGGTTCCCGCTCGACTCAGAATGCATGCCCTTGCTCCCGATTGGCTCAGCTTCCTGTGCTAGCTCCCCATAGGCTCAGCCCGATCATGTGACCCACAGGACTCGCCCTCATAAAGGGGCGATGCTACCAAACTTATGTAGGCATGACCCTGTGCCTACACCCACAGACTGTAAATACATCTACCTGTATGAATCCACAGTGCAATTATTCTCAATAAGAGTACAATAAAAAAAATTAAATATCAATTGCTCAAAAGTAAATACCACATGGAACATGCCATTCTAAAGGCAATATATAGAGCCAGGAATTTCTGTTATGTTGCACTGTGCAAGCTGGTGCAAAAGATCAAGGCATTTCAAGGACAAGGTACATCCGGCGTAAATCCACATTCTGGGCGGCATGGTAGCACAGTGATTAGCACTGCTGCTTCACAGCACCAGGGACCCGGGTTCGATTCCAGTCTTGGGTCACTGTCTGTGTGGAGTTTGCACTTTCTTTCCATGTCTGCGTGGGTTTCCTCCGGGTGCTCTGGTTTCCTCCCACATTCTGAAAGATGTGCTGGTTAGGTGCATTGACTCGAACAGGCACCAGATTGTGGCAACTAGGGGAATTTCACAGTAACTTCATTGCAGTGTTAATGTAAGCCTTAATGGTGGCTAACAAATAAACTTTCTTTTGCACTAATTTAAGAAACATTTGCTGAAATTTTCCAGGCGTTCATGCCCAGCCGCCACTACCAGCGAGGACGGAGAGTTTGGCACTCAGCCAAATCTCCATTCACTGCAGCGGGACTGGAGAATCCTGCTGGCATGAATGGCCGGAGAACCCTGATTTGATTTTGATTTGATTTGATTTATTATTGTCACATGTATTAACATACACTGAAAAGTATTGTTTCTTGCGCGCTATACAGACAAAGCACACGGTTCATAGAGAAGAAAAGGAGAGAGTGCAGAATGTAGTGTGTACAGAAAGATCAACTTAATGCAAGGTAGGTCCATTCAAAAGTCTGACAGCAGCAGGGAAGAAGCTGTTCTTGAGTCGGTTGGTGCGTGACCTCAGACTTTCGTATCTTTTTCCCGAAGGAAGAAGATGGAAGAGAGAATGTCCGGGGTGTGTGCGGTCCTTAATTATGCTGGCTGCTTTGTCGAGGCAGCAGGAAGTGTAGACAGAGTCAATGGATGGGAGGCTGGTTTGCGTGATGGATTGGGCTACATTCACGACCTTTTGTAGTTCCTTGTGGTCTTGGGCAGAGCAAGAGCCATACCAAGCTGTGTTACAACCAGAAAGAATGCTTTCTATGGTGCATCTGTAAAGGTTGGTGAGAGTCATAGCTAACATGTCAAATTTCCTTAGACGTCTGAGAAAGTAGAGGCATTGGTGGGCTTTCTTAACTATTGTGTCAGCATGGGGGGACCAGGACAGGTTGTTGGTGATCTGGACACCTAAAAACCTGAAGCTCTCGTCCCTTTCTACTTCGACCCCATTGATGTAGACAGGGGCATGTTCTCCTTTACGCTTCCTGAAGTCGATGACAATCTCCTTCGTTTTGTTGACATTGAGGGAGAGATTATTGTTGCCGCACCAGTTCATCAGATTTTCTATCTCATTCCTGTACTCTGTCATGTCATTGTTTGAGATCTGACCCACTACGGTGGTGTTGTCAGCAAACTTGAAAATTGAATTGGAGGGGAATTTGGCCACACAGTCATAGGTTTATAAGGAGTATAGTAGGGGACTGAGAACACAGCCTTGTGGGGCACCAGTGTTGACGATGATCGTGGAGGAGGTGTTGTTGTCTATCCTTACTGATTGTGGTCTGTGACTTAGGAAGTTCAGGATCCAGATGCTGAGGGAGGTGCCGAGGCTCAGGCCACGGAGTTTAGAGATGCGTTTTGTAGGAATAATAGTGTTGAAGGCTGAGCTGCAGTCAATAAATACGTTTCTGACATAGGTGTCCTTGTTATCTAGGTGTTCCAGGGTTGAGTGCAGGGCCAGGGAATTGGCGTCTGCTGTGGACCTGTTGCAGTGGTAGGCAAACTGTAGTGGATCTAGCTAGTCCGGGAGGCTGGAATTGATTCGTGCCATGACTAACCTTTCGAAGTACTTCAAAATGATGGATGTCAGAGCCACCGGCCGATAGTCATTAAGGCATGTTGCTTGGTTTTTCTTAGTTACCGGGATGATGGTTGTCTTCTTGAAACAGATAGGGACCTCAGATTGTTGTAAAGAGAGGTTGAAGATGTCTGTGAATGCCTCCACCAGCTGATCCATGCAGGATCTGAGTGCACGTCCGGGTACCCCATCCAGGCCAGTTGCTTTCCATGGATTGGCCTTCAAGAAAGCTGCTCTGGCATCTGCAATGGTGACCCCAGATACAGGTTCATCCAGGGCTTCCAGGGTGGAGGGCATGCTCTCGCTGACCTCTTTTTCGAAACAGGTGTAGAATGCATTGAACTCATCAGGGAGGGGTGTATTGGAGCCGGCGATTTTACTGCCGGTTCCAATGCACCCGGCGATTTTACCTGTCCATTGTGTTGAAAAATGGCTCCGTTCTCCAAACTGACCAAGCCCCATGGTGACTTTGTGCTAATTGTGCCTGTTTGCAGATCAGCAGAGACTTTACACATTCTTTGAGGCTTAAGGGCACCAATAGATACCCTTCATTTTCTTTTAATTTACAAAGAAAGTGATTGCTGTACACCAATACAACTAGCAGCAAATAATCCCGTATCATACCTTTTAATCATTTTCAGTCATTTAAAATTGGATTCCTCACATACGGAAGACCGGACATTTATTTTTTTGTGATAGATTAATTTTCAGCTGTATAAATAAAACTGCACTAGGTTACTATTTTTAAATATATTGAGTAATATTCTCAATGTAAAAATGTTAATAAAATTGTGGTGCTCTAAAGTATGTCTTGATTGCTCTGGTTCTTGGAGAATGTTAGATTTGGTTCTATACAAATAATCTTGAACTTGAGCGAAAGATTCACTTCACAGAAACTTGTACACTTTTGAGTGCAATTTGCACCTGGATTGCCAATTACACCCAATGAGGAAACCCTTGGCCCTTGGGTCATGAACTTACGTTAACATTATTTTCCACAGATGAGTTTAGGGTTTTCAGTTAAAAGTTCGTGTCTTGTCATTTGCTGAGGAATAATTCCACTACTTAGAGTACCAATGGCCCAGGGATTGCTAAATAAACCTTTCACACACAATGCCTGTCAGAATCCTCTCTTGATGCAGAAAGCTGATATCAGCAGTGTTTAGTTTCAGACCATTGAATAAACGAGGTTTCATTCAGAAATTTTACATATTTTCCAGATGGCCAGGCAATGCAGTCAAAAAGTCCCAGGCAGAACTGAACGGGTTGCTGGAGAATTGCTCAGAATGGAAAAGAAAGCAGCCAGACATACTTTCTATTGTAAGTCTGGCATATACGATGATCCAAAGATATGTAAGTATAATGAGTGCCCTTTTATATTAAAAAATATGTCGCTGTCTCGATGCTGATCAGGAGCCTTGAGTACCTGAAAATATTACGTAAAGTTTTCTTAGAATCTTAGAATCTTAGAAACCCTACAGCACAGAGAGAGGCCATTCGGCCCATCGAGTCTGCACCGACCACAATCCCACCCAGGCCCTACATATCCCCCATATCCCTACATATTTACTCAGTAATCCCTCTAACCTACGCATCCCAGGACACTAAGGGCAATTTTAGCATGGCCAATCAACCTAACCCGCACATCTTTGGACTGTGGGAGGAAACCGGAGCACCCAGAGGAAACCCACGCAGACACGAAGAGAATGTGCAAACTCCACACAGACAGTGACCCAAGCCGGGAATCGAACCCAGGTCCCTGGAGCTGTGAAGCAGCAATATCATAGTCAATCAACATCACACAATGTGTTAATTACACATTTATTTTGGCCTGATTAATGTATCCAAAGGCATGGGGTCATTTTTTAATTAATAATTGGCTTCCTTTGATGTCCAGATGCTATCAAAAACACAATTGAGAACACGGCTGAAAATTTTTTGCTTTTAAAGCAATTGAGAAAATTATTTTAATGATTATTTTTGATTAATTATGGAAGGTTACACAATGTCCAGGACCTACTTAGAGCAGAATAAATCACAGAATCCCTACAGTGCAGAAGGAGGCCATTTGGCCCATCAAGCCTGCACCGTCAACAATCCCATCCAGGCCCTATCCCCGTAACCCCTGTTAGTCCCCCTCACACTGAGGGAGAATTTAGCATGGCCAATCCACCTAACCTGCACATCTTTGGATTGTGGGAATCCAAATGGCCAGGTGTGGGAACTGGAGCACCCAGCGGAAACCCACACAGACACAGGGAGAATGTGCAAACTCCACACTGACAGTGACCCAAGCTGGGAATCGAACCCAGGTCCCTGGTGCTGTGAGGCAGCAGTGCTAACCACTGTGCCACCATGCTGCCCGAATCTTAAAAGGTTCATCGATACTTATTATGTTTCAGTTAAATAGTCAGTGTTTGAACTTTGAAAGATTTGAAAAAATTTCTGCACCTGGATCATGAATGAAACCAGATGGGTGTAAGCATGACTAAAGGCTGATATGTTTCCTCTTCACAATGGATCATTCTGTGCCTCTATACACAAATGGTGATTTGGATTAGAGCAGCAGTGTGAAGTTTACCAAGTTTGGTGCAGGTAACTATCTGGATGGTTAAATTTGAGAATAGCTTGCATGTACTTGGGGATCCTTCAGTTGTGGCTCTGGCCAAATGCCCTGAAACTCTCTGTGTGACCTCCCGATGATGTCTCCACGTGCAAAAGGTGATGTTGGGTGATGTGCCTCACTGTTGCTGTGATCTCATTTAACCGGATTTGCTTATCTTCAAAGGCCAGGGAGGGATTTCCGAACATTCTTGAGCTGAATTTTCTCAGTGACAGTGAAGTTCCACCACCGGACTGAAAGGAGGAGGCGACCCTGCTTTGCCCTGGCAGGAGGTCATGGGGTGGCATATTGCCACGGCTGCCAATTGCCGCTGACCAAGCATGCCAACCCACACTGAAGATCTGCTGGCCCAAGCAGAGGGTTAGCAGCTCAGTGGTCTCAGCAATGCCAATGCGAACAATGGCCATTGCTGAGGCTGCAGCATGAGTTAGAGGATGCCTCAATCGCTTGGCGCTGGCAAAGAGAGGTCAGTTTGGTTAGGAGAAGCTGGGGCCATGCAGGCAGGACTGGCAATTGGTGAGGGAGGGGAGGGCGTGCTTGGGGGTGGTGTTGTGCAATACCAGTAATGTTGTGATGTTGTCCCAGGAGTTGCCATTGCCGCTGCAAGGTTGAGGGGCAGGAGGCGGGGTGGTCTTCTTTATGGGCCATGGGATGCAGTACCTCCTTGTGTGAGAAAAATGCCTGCAGAGGCAGGATGTGGCCCTTAATTGGCCGCTTAATTGGCTCAATTGGACTCTTGGCAGGAGGTTGATTGTCAATTATCCTGCAGCTGGCATGGTGACAGGAAGAGATTGAATCCTCGATCGACAGGGCCTCTTAGCCCATCGCCAATGGGCCAGGAAAATTCAGCCCTCAATTCCATGAATGGCCCAGGCTTTTTAATATCTGCTTTTCTTCCCTTCCCTGGGAGATTACAATGCTGTTGGCAGGTTGCGAGCATCAGAAAGCTCTGATGTTTAGTTGCAACATTTCTGTATGTCGTGTCGATCAATATTTGTATTTAGATGTGTGAATAAAAAGGCAAACACATTCTGTACGAGGGAAACAGAATCTGAAAATAAAATACACACAGCTTTAGGATAAGAATCGCTTTACTGACAGTGACATCTGATTTCTTTCATTAAGTGGTATATTTCATGAATGTGTGCTGTTGCCATGGAGTTTTGCGCACTGGGGTACATATTGGGAATTCAAGTATGGAGGTCAGTATAATTGAATTCCCATTCCTGACTCCTAGAGAAAGAAGATTTGCACTGGGAGCAAAATATTTGAACAGGTGCCACCTTTAAGTGTCAGCGTGGTTTAGTTGGTAACATCTTTGCTTGTGAATAGAAAATTATGGATTCAAACCATACTCTAAGGTTCGAGCACATCATTAATGCCCGACTGCATTAAGGCCCAATAAGGCTACTTTTCAGAAAGGAGACTGACACCCACACACCAGTAAACACTGGTTTAAAACATCCTGCAGTCCTATTTGAAGAAGGAAAGTACCAAAGAAGAGCCAGGCAGCGTGCCTTAATGACTATCGCCTGGTGGATCTGTCATCCATCATTATGAAGTTCTTCGAAAGGTTAGCCATGACATGAATCAATTCCAGCCTCCCAGATTGCCTATATTCACTACGGTTAGCCTATCACTGCTACAGGTTCACAGCAGATGCCTGGCCCTGCACTTAACCCTGGAAAACCTGGATAACAAAGACACCTATGTCAGAGTCCAAATTATTGTCTACAGCTCAGCCTTCAACACCATTATTCCTACAAAACTCATCTCCAAACTCCATGGCCTGGGGCTCGGCTCCTCCCTCTGCAACTGGATCCTAGACATTCTAACCCACAGGCCACAATCAGTAAGGATAGGCAACAACCTCAATACCGGTGCCCCACAAGGCTGTGTTCTCAGCCCCTTAATATACTCCTTGTACACCAAATTCCCCTCCAACTTCATCTTCAAGTTTTCTGATGACACCACCGAAGTGGGTCAGATCCCAAACAATGATGAGATGGAATACAGGAAAGAGATAGAGAATCTAGTGAATTGGTTCAATGACAATAATCTCTCCCTCAATGTCAACAAAATGAAGGAGATAGTCATCGACATCAGGAAGCGTAGTGTAGGACATGCCCCAGTCTACATCAACAGTAGACGTGAAAATGGTCAAGAACTTCGAGTTTCTAGGTGTCCAGATCATCAGCAACCTGTCCTTATCCCTCCATAGTGATGCTGTAGTTAAGAAAGCCCACCAACCCCTCTACTTTCTCAGGAGGCTAAGGAAATTTGGCATGTCGCTATGATTTTCACCAGCTTTTGCAGATGCACCATAGAAAGCATCCTTTCTGGATGTATCACAGCTTGGCATGGCTCCTGCTCTGTCCAAGACCATAAGAAACTTTGAAGATTTGTGAATGAAGCCCAGTCTATCACTCAAACCAGCCTCCCATCCATTGACTCTGTCTAGACTTCCCACTGCCTCGGAAAAACAGCCAGCATAATCAACGACCCTACGCACCCCGGACATACTCTCTTCCACCTTCTTCCATCAAGAAAAAGATACAAAAGTCTGAGGTCATGTATCAACCAACATTATGATGGAGAGAAAGGTCATTGATTTGGGCCTGTGATGACGGCCTCCAACCACCGCAACCATCTTTATGCTAGGTATGACTCTAACCAGTTTTCCCACTATTTCCCATTGAAATTAGTTTTGCCATGGCTCCTTGATGCCACACCCATTCCAATGCTACCTTGATGTCAAGGGCTGTCGCTCTCACCTCATCTCTGGAGTTCAGCTTTTTTTGTCCACGTTTGACCAAAGCTGTATTATGTCATTAATTAAGTGATCCTGGTGGAACTGAACGTGAGTAACATTGAGCAGGTCATTGCTGAGGAAGTGCTGCTTAATATACTGTCAACAACCCCTTCCATCACTTTGCTGATGAGTAAGGGTTGACTGATGGGCAGTAATTGGCCCGGTTGGATTGGGACATACCTGGAGTGTTGTCTGGTCCCATAGCCTTCACAGTATCCAGTTCCTTCAGCCGTTTCTTGATGTCACGTAGAGTGAATCGAATTGGCTGAAGACTGGAATCTGTGATGCTGCTGACCACAAGCGGCGGCCAAGATAGATCATTCACTTGGCGCTTCTGGCTGAAGATTATTGCAAATACTTGGGCCTTGTCTTTAGTATTGATGTGCTGGGCTCTCCCATCACTGCGGATGGAGATATTTTTGGATCCTCCTCCAGTTAGTTGCTTTAACTTTCCACCACCATTCACAACTGGATGAGGCAGGTCTGTAGAGCTTAGATCTGATTTGTTGGTTGTGGTCTAGATAGAAGTCTACAAGATTATGAGAGGCATGGGCAGAGTGGATAGTCAGAAGCTTTTTCCCAGGGTGGAAGAGTCAATTACTAGGGGGCACAGGTTTAAGGTGCGAGGGGCAAGGTTTAAAGGAGATGTACGAGGCAGATTTTTTACACAGAGGGTGCCTGGAACTCGTTGCCGGGGGAGGTAGTGGAAGCGGATACGGTAGTGACTTTTAAGGAGCGTCTTGACAAATACATGAATACGATGGGAATAGAGGGATATGGTCCCCAGAAGGGTAAGGGGTTTTAGTTAAGTCGGGCAACATGGTCGGTGCAGGCTTGGAGGGCCGAAGGGCCTGTTCCTGTGCTGTAATTTTCTTTGTTCTTTGTTCTTTGGATCACTTAACTCAGTCTGTCGCATGTTGCTGATGCTGTATGGTATGCAAGTAGTCCTGTAATGCTCCGTTTTGAGTTGAGTCCATTTGGAATCTATCCCGTTTAGCACTGCGTTGGTGGCCACACAACACAATGGTCAGTATCGTCGATGTAAAGACGGGACTTTGTCTCCACAAGGACCGTGTGATGTCATTCCCACCAGTACTGTCAAGGGCAGATACATCTGCAACAGGCTGTGTGCTTCAGAGGCTCTCCCAAGGTGGAATACCTTCTGCACTCCTGCTCTTTTCACTTTCCATCCGTGACTCCTCACCCACCTCCCCCTCATCCCCTCGCCAGCCTGGCCATGGTGAGGACTCACCTTACCACCTGGCTCCAATGCTGTGTGCCTTCCTCTCAGCCTAGATGCTCTCTCAGCTGTGGTCACCGCTCCCTGTGTTGGTAGGACATGACATCTGTGACCTACCGATTGGCTGGAAGCTCTCAGTGGCAGCACTTCCCATTGGTGAGGGCTGACATCCCAGCTCCAGCCAATTAAACGGCCATCACCTGTTTAATGGCTGCATGGCGAGCTGGCCTTGGAGGAGTGCAAAGGTCAGGAACTTGGGTTGAATCTTCATAAAACTCTGGTTTGGCCTCAACTGGAATCTTGTGTCCAGTTCTGGGGACCGTGCTTTCAGAGGATGTGAAGGATTGAGAGAGGTTGCAGAAGAGATTTATGAGAATGTTTGCAGGGATAGGCAATTCAGGCATTGATTGGAGAAGCTGCCTGGGTCATTCTCTTTAAAGAAGAGAAAGTTAAGGAGAGATTTGATTGAGTTACTCAAAATAATGAGGGGTCTGTACAGAGTAGATAGGAATAAACCAGAGGACGCCAACTTAAAGTGACTGGTCAAATAACCAAAAACAACATAGCACGGTGGTGCAGTGGTTAACACTGCTGCCTCACAACTGCAGGGACCCGGTTCAATTCCAGCCTTGAGTGCTATCTGCGTGATGTGTGCACATTCTCCCCGTGTCTGCGTGGGTTTCCTCTGGGTGCCCTGAGTTTCCTCCCACAGTTCAAAGATGTGCAAGTTCGGTGGATTGGCCATTCTAAATTGCCCCTTAGTGTCCCAAGATGCGTAGGTCAGATGGATTAGCCATGGTAAATGCATCGGGTTACAGGGATAGGGCGGGGGAAAGTGCCTGGCTAAGATACTCTGTCAGAAAGCCAGGCAGATTCGATGGGCCAAATGGCACTGTATTGTAGGGATTCTATGACATGAGGAAAATCTTTTTGATACAGCGTGTGTTTCAGATCTGGGGAGTACTCTCTGAGAGTGTGCTGGAGGCAGATTCGAAAAGATTCCAAACGTTTGCGAACCATGGGGAAAAGCGTGGGAATAATTAAATTGCTGTTACAGCAGCCTCCTCCTCTGCTGCAACCGGTCCATCATTCTAAAGTGTAAGTCTGACAGTCGAACAAAACTTTTTCACCACAGACAATACTTTCCATCATCCTCATCAATAATCTCACTTTATTAAGTATGTCTGCTCATTTAAAAATGTTTTGCTTTGTTATTTAAAAGTCTCAACATACTTTGTTTTCCAGTTACTTGAGTGCCGCCATTATCTGCCATTAAACTGAATAGAACATAATAGTTTCATTAGACACGTACTTGAGCTGTTGAGTAAGTATGGAATGTGTTGCAAGGAATGGCTGTTCACTTTCATTTTGTGAATATGTGCACGCTGCACATTATATTGGCTAATATCATCACTGATGCTAATTAACCTTTCCTGACACCAACTTTGAGCTTTATGTCATTTAACCTCTGAGTTCTTAGAAGTCTTTTGATAATGCAACGTTTTATTGTTAAAGACCCACTTTGAATTAATCGCTTCTGGTTGGCTGAGTTCAAACATCAGCACATGACCTTTCATTTACTAGATAGGAATGTGGGGGTCATTGCTGTTCATGAACTGTTAATGAATATTTGCTCAGTGGAATGCAGTTCCATGAGTACCTACAAGTGAATAATGTTAGTGATATGTTAGTCTTTAAATTTACTTGACAGAATATTAACTGCTAACGATACTCCACTTACTCGGGAATTCAATCTAAGTGGGTGGGTTTTGAATGAGTTAAAATCTTGCCCAATAAATATCGTCCCATCAATCCATTTCATATTCTCTAATGAAATTGCAAAACATTTGTTTGGTACTTATTGTGGAATGTGCTAGTTATTTGTGCATAGTTAGTCTGTCCGAGCTACCAACCTAGCAAAGCCTGACGACAGCTTTAAAAAAGTAGCTAACTCAAAAACAGTGTAGTATATAATTACAATGAAACTGTAGTGGAACATGACTGTGACCTTGTTTAAAGATGCAAGTGACTCCAACAGTGCGTCACTTGTATAGCAGATGATAGCTGCAAATGTTTTCCTCCATTTTTTAGAGAAATTATGGACTATTATGAATATGTATTCTGTTGCTATATGTAAATGTAAAAGTGATTTATTCTGTTTTCCAAGTGACATAGAAGCATTCTTCACCCCTTCTCCCGATTCATTCATTCTTCTTTATTTCCATCAAACCTAGTTCATGGTGGCACTCTACTCCATTCTTCCTTTTATTCAAGTTGATAGTCTTTGTCCAATTCAGTCCATGATGAACCCGGGTCCTTCTCCTTTTCCCTCATGTTCATGCTGACAATCGAGGCAGAATTTGACCTGTATCTGGCAGAGTGTGACTGTGAGCAGGAAAAGCAGCGTTGAAGCTCCCAGCAACAACGGTGGTTTTCTCCACCGTATCATTGGGAACAAAGAAACAAAAACTTAAAGGGTCGTGTTGGTAGGGCAGGCTCAGACTTGGCCTACCTATCAGAAACTTCATTTTTAAAGATCAGAGTGCCATTTCTAAAGGCCATCCAGTGCATAAAGGTTTACCAAGGTCCCCCTCCCCCACTTCCCCCACCTGCAATACCCCCCTCTCCCCAGCATTGCCCCTGGTTCTGGCAATGCAAAGAGGTTGTACCCGGGTAGTGCCAAAGTGTGACCCTCTCCCTCTGAGCAATGCATTCACCTGAGCTCCTCTGGGAGGTCTGTCCAGAGATGCACGCCATTGGAGACTAGTTGTAATTCACATTGGTCTGCTGGCACGCCGACATGAATGGATTTTCTTAAAGGGGGGATGATTTAGGCTTAGAGGCCTGATAATGATATGCAAATATATTATAATGATGTTCCCAATGTTTAACATCGGGCTTCCCATTGCATACATGGTGGGGGGAGGGGACAATCAAGTCACGCTTTTACATTGGTGTGGTTCCAAGTTTCAGGCCTCTCGCGGGATTATCCACTCTCATTGCCACAACTGCCCAAAAAGAATGGGAACGGAAAATTCTCCCATAAAGCGGGAACTTCAGGCCGGGCTCACCCCAAAACTGGAAAATCCTGCCTGAGGTCAACGGAACCTTTGCATGGTCCCCCCACCTCTCCCCCACCCCCCTCTCCCTCCCACCCCCCTCTCCCTCCCACCCCCCCCTCTCCCCCCCACCCCCCATCTCCCCTCCACCAGCCCGCTATGATTCCCGTGGCAGGTGGGACAGGAAACTTCCGCCCATAGTCTTTTGTGTTGGTCAATCCTTAAACAAAATGATATGTGAATTGCACAGATGGCTGTGAGGTAACCTCCTCTATGTCCATACTTAATTCGCTATTTGCCAGAGGCCTGATATTGTCTGCAGTCTAAATACTAAAAGTCACAAGATTTGCAGCAGCCATCTTAACTGCTGGCTTGTGTTCCATTTTTAAGATGATTGTCTGAAAGTTGACATATATAGTCAGACTCCTATTTATTGACTATAGCTCAGCCTTAAACACTATTATTCCCATGAAACTCATCTCCAAACTCCGTGGCATGGGCCTTGACACCTCCCTCTGCAATGGGATCTTGAACTTCCTAACCCACAGACCACAATCAGTAAGGATAGGCAACCTCCTCCATGATCATCCTCAACACCGGTGCCCCACAAGGCTGTGTTCTCAGCCCCCTACTGTACTCCTTGTACACCTATGGCTGTGCAGCCAAATTCCTCTCTAATTTGATTTTCAAGTTTGCTGACGACACCACTGTAGTGGGTTGGATCTCAAACAATGACGAGACAGAGTACAGGAATGAGATAGAGAATCTGATGAACTGGTGCGGCAACAATAATCTCCCCCTCAATGTCAACAAAACGAAGGAGATTGTCATCGACTTCAGGAAGCGTGAAGGAGAACATACCCCTGTCTACATCAATGGGGACGAAGTAGAAAAGGTCGAGAGCTTCATGTTTTTAGGTGTCCAGATCACCAACAACCTGTCCTGGTCCCCCCATGCCAACACTATAGTTAAGAAAGCCCACCAACGCCTCTACTTTCTCAGAAGACTAAGGTAATTTGGCATGTCAGCTACGACTCTCACCAACCTTTACAGATGCACCATAGAAAGCATTCTTTCTGGTTGTATCACAGCTTGGCGTGGCTCCTGCTCTGCCCAAGACCGCAATGAACTACAAAAGGTCATGAATGTAGCCCAATCCATCACGCAAACCAGCCTCCCATCCATTGACTCTGTCCACACTTCCCGCTGTCTCGGCAAAGCAGCCAGCATAATTAAGGACCCCACGCACACTGGACATTCTCTCTTCCACCTTCTTCCTTCGGGAAAAAGATACAATAGTCTGAGGTCACGTACCAACCGACCCAAGAACAGCTTCTTCCCTGCTGCTGTCAGACTTTTGAATGGACTTACCTTGCATTAAGTTGATCTTTCTCTACACCCTAGCCATGACTGTAGCACTACATTCTGCACTCTCTCATTTCCTTCTCTTTGAACGGTATGTTTTGTTTGTATAGTGCACAAGAAACAATACTTTTCTCTGTATGTTAATACATGTGACAATAATAAATCAAATCAAATCAAATCAAATCAAAATACGACATGCTAGTAACAGTAAGGCCATAACAGTAAGGATTCTCTGGTCTTCTAAACAAGGTAACAGCTCCAGCACACACCTCATGAGTGTAGGTAGACTTCTATCACTCATCCGAAATCCGTCTAAACTTCTGTTGTGATCCTCTATTTCACTTTGTCACTATTTTACTATTTCACTGCTTCATTAAGTTCTTCAGTGGTTAGTTCTTGTCTTACGTTCTTCGCCTCTGGAGGTACGATTCCTGGAACTGATCCACTCCCAAATATGGGTCACATGCCTTCCTTCTCCACCTTGTAAGCCAGAGCTTGTCATGAATTTTTAAGTTGGAGGCTACCAGAATTTCACTTGGAAACAAGTCATTCTCATCAGCCACTCTTCTGCCTCTGAATGCCAGAATTGCAATATGTACGCTCAGATTCAATCACATAGGATCAAAGTATCATAGAATTCCTACCATGCAGAAGGAGGCCATTCAGCCCATCAAGCTGCATCGACAACAATCCCACCCATTTCCCTGCAACCCCAGCTATTTACCCTGCTAGTCCCCCTGACACTAAGGGGCAATTTAGTATGGCCAACCTACCAAACCTGCATGTCTTTGGATTGTGGGAGGAAACCGGAGCACCCGGAGGAAACCCACACAGACAGGGGGAGAACGTGCAGACTCTGCACAGACTAAGGGTCAATTTAGCATGGCCAATCAACCTAACCTGCAAATGTTTGGAATGTGGGACGGCTCTGTCATTGAAATTTGTACCAGAAACAAATAAGACCTTCACATGAAATTTTTTTTTTTAAATGATCTGTTTAACATGGCCCCTTACACAAACAGTCTTGATGTGGAGTTGCCGGCATTGGGATAGGCAGAGTAAGTAGTCTCACAACACCAGGTTAAACTCCAACAGGTTTATTTGGTAGCACAAGCTTTCGGAGCATTGCCCCTTCATCAGGTGAGTGATGAACGGGCGACGCTCCGAAAGCTCGTGCTACCAATTAAACCTGTTGGAATTTAACCTGGCGCTGTGAGACTACTTACTGTACAAACAATCTTGTAATATTTTAAATTGTTTGTCATGCTTTTAATTTCACCAAGGGGAGAGATGCGATGAATTTAGTCTCCCAAGGGGGAGCAGCTGATTATTTGGAAATGTGAGGACATAACTTGCCTTGTCAGAAATCATAAGTGAAGTTAGACCATCATCAAATATCCTTCATGTGCTGATTGAACGGTGACAGAGCATTGCAGCCAGCAAAGGTTAAATGTAAGGACTGTGGGGAGTTTCTTATATATAATATTTTATATAATATTTAATGAATGAAGAATAGCTTTGTTTCCATCGACAACCCTGTCTTGCCTTCCTCCTTCATCCCCAAACTTCTGCCCACTACCCATGCCTCTACCACCCCATCCACCACCTTATCTCTCTTTGCTTCTGGGCTTGGGATTTCTGGGATGAAATGTTGTCTATGATGAAATGCTGGGCAGATAGAGTCTATACCATGGCAGCCTGGTGGCATAGATAGTCAGCACTGCTGCCTCACAGCGCCAGGGACCCAGGTTCGATTCCTGGCTTGGGTCACTGTCTGTGCGGAGTCTGCACGTTCTCCCCATGTCTGCATGGGTTTCCTCCGGGTACTCTGGTTTCCTCCCACAATCTGAAAGATGTGCTGGTTAGGTGCATTGGCCATGCTAAATTCTCCCTCAGTGTATCCAAACAGGCGCCGGCCGGAGTGTGGCGACTAGGGGATTTTCACAGTAACTTCATTGCAGTGTTAATGTAAGCCTACTTGTGACACTGATAAAATAAACGTTGGAATTTCGAAGAATGAGAGGTAATCCAATTAATCCAATCATCAATTTCCTCTTTTATTGAAAAGCTGTGGGCTCCACGGTGGCACAGTGGTTAGCACTGCTGCCTCACAGTGCCAGGGGCCCGGGTTCAATTCCGGCCTTGGGTGTGGAGTTCGTACATTCTCCTCGTGTCTGTGTGGGTTTCCTCCGGGTGCTCCGGTTTCCTCCCACAGTCCAAAGATGTGTGGGTTAGGTTGATTGGCCATGCTAAATTACCCCTTAGTGTCAGGGGAATGTACGGGGTAACTATGAGGTTGCAGGGATAGGGCCTGGGTGGGATTGTTATTGGTGCAGGCTCGATGGGCCGAATGGCCTCCTTCTGCACTGTAGTGACTATGATTCTATGAAGCATATAAAATTGTGACGGACCTTGACAGGATAGATGCTGAGTGGATGTTTCCTCTTGTGGGGGAAATCTCGAACTAGGGGGTGATGCGCGATATAACACACGAGAGGCGTGATGTACTCGGGAAATAAAGGCTTTTATTGCCAACAATAACAGAGCTACCATATACAGTACACGATCCCAGACTAAAGGGTCACCAGGCAGAGCAGTGACCTTTATACCTCTCCCAGGAGGCGGTGCCGACTGGGGTGTACCATAACAACTATATTAACAGGTAGAACAGGCCAACCCTAACCCCAACAGTAACATATATACAGACTCATAGTACTGGCCAGACCATGGCTCAGCACTACCTAGTGGGAACCAACAATGGTTCACCACAGGGGGCACAGTTTAAAAATAAGGCGTCTCCCATTTAACATGGAGGTGAGGAAGAATTTGTTCTCTCGGAGGGTCATTAGCCTTTGGATTTCCTTTTTCATAGAGAGCTGTGACGCTGGGTCATTGAATATTTTCAAGGTGGAGTTAGACAGATTTGTGGTTGACAAGGGAGTCAAGGGTTATGGAGACAAACAGAAAAGTGGGGTTAAGACCATAATCAGATCAGCCACAATCTTATTGAACGGTGGAATTGGCTCGATGGGCCAAATGGCCAATTCGTGCTCCTATTTCTTACAATCTTGTGATTTTACTCAACAAGATAGTTTTGGAATTCTTCCATCCATGCAGCAATGTTAAGCATTTTACAATCTTGGCCCTGTAGTATGCTCAATGTAACTATCGTACTATAAGTGGCTACAAGGATTCCCACTAGTTAAGATAATTGCTTTTTTAAAAACAATGATTTAATATTTCATAACTGTTCTCCCATGATAAATGTCTGAATATGAATTGGTGAAAAACAACATGATAAAGATCGCTCAAGCCTTGCCAAAGTCAATCATATAAATCATGCGTAAAAATGTGGAGGGCCAAGGATACAAACAAGAACTGAGTTCTAAGCCCATATTCAGAACTGATGTTGATTGTATGAAGGAAGGATACATTTTAAAAGCATTATCATAGCTAGTATTAATCTTTCTGCGCAAAAATATTTCTTCACCTGTATTTTGCCAATAACTCTCCAAGCATTACATTGAACATTGTGGAGGCTATATCGGATAGCCCAGGAAAACTGGTGTGGAGATTACGAGGCATTGATTGCAATGTAGGCGGCGTGCCAACTTCGCACTGCCTGCTCATTAAAGTGATTTCTGTCTGCAGCCTGTGCTAACTGCACTGTTGAATGGATTCACTATTCAGCAAATGGCCCAAAATCAATAGTAACCTGTGCTGCTTAAAGCCAGCCTGTACCATGTAAAGGGCAGGTGCATTGTGGTCGAATGCCTTGGCGAGCTTGATAAAGGCAACATACAGTGGCCTCCTTCGTTCTCAGCATTGCTCTTACAGCTGCCAGACTGAGAAGGTCATGTCAATTATAGATCTCTCTGTTCTGGAACCACACTGGGATTCAGGATATGCGTTCAGCCAGGATCCACAGTCTGACAAGGGCAATTTTGTTCCCCACTATGCCCAACAGGGAGATGACCTTGATAGTTATTGCAATTGGTGTGGGCACCATTGTTCTTATGTTGAGTCAAAATATTCCCATCATCCTGGGGCATGCATTCCCACCAGCAAAGACAGAGAAGCTTGTGCGATGCTGCAGGAGAGATAGTTTCCCATGCTTGATAAGTTCAAAGGGTACATCATCGGCCCTTGGCGCTTTGCCCATGGCAAGCAAGTCAATAACTTTGCTCAGCTCCTCCACTATGGGTTCAGTATCATGCTCTGTCATGACAGACAGACCTTCTTTAGTTATAGTGTCATAGAGTTGTATGGTGCAGAAAAGGCCCTTTGGTCCATCTAGTCTGCACCGACAATAACTACTACTAAAGTTGTGCTAATCCCATATTCAAGCTCTTGTCCCATATCCTTGAATGTTGTGGGGTGGAATTTTCCAGCCACATTTGCCCCAAAACCAGAAAATTCCACCCGAGGTCAATGGATCTTTCCATGGTCCGTCCTCGCCCGCTATGTTAGCCATGGTGGGCAGACCAGGAAAATTTGACCCATGATGTTTCAAGTGCTTATTCAAGTACCTTTTAACTGTTGTAAGGTTTCTGGCCTCCACTACCTTCCCAGGCGGTGTATTCCAGATTCTCACCACCCTCTGAGTGAAAAATGTTCTTTTCAAATCCCCTCTGAGTCTCCTGCCCCTTACCCTAAAACTATGACCCCTCATGATTGACCCCTCAACCAAAGGGAACAGCTGCTTCCTACTTACCCTGTCCATACCCTTCACAATCTTATGCTCCTCAATCATGTCCCCCGTCAGCCTTCTCTGCTCTAAAGAAAATAATCCAAGTCTCTCCTTATAGCTCAAATGCTCCACCAAGGCAACATCCTAGTGAATCTCCTCTGTACCCCCTCTAGTGCTATCACAGACTTCCTATAGTGAGGTGACCAGAATTGCACACAGTACTCCAGCAGTGGCCTAACCAATGTTCCATACAGCTTCAACATTACCTCCTTGCTCTTAAAATCTATTCCACAGCTGATAAAAGTAAGTGTCACATATGCTTTCTTAACCATCCTATTTACCTGCTCTGCCACCTTCAGGGATCTGTAAATAAGTACCCCAAGATCCATCTGTTCTTCTGAGCTTCCTAGTGTCCTGCCATTCATTAAATACTCCCTCATCTTGTTACTTCTTCCAAAGGTGTATCACCTCACACTTATCGGGGTTAAATACCATCTGCCACTGCTCTGCCCATCTGACCGACCTATCTATATCTTCCTGTAACCTATGACCTCCTTCACTATTAACCACCCTACCAATCTTGGTGTCATCTACAAGCTTGCTTATCATTCACTCCATTTTATCATCTATATCATTTATGTATATAACAAACTATAAGGGTCCCAGCACTGAACTTTGTGGTATGCCTGTCTAGAGATTCTTTGGTGATAACTTTCTCCCTAGGAAAGATATTGGCAGGTGCCTCCCAAAGGTGGAAACATCTTGCCAATATCTTTCCTCTCAAATCCCCTCAGGATCAATTATGTTTCAATTAGATCACCTCTCATTCTTCGAAACTTCACTGGGTATAGACCCAACCTGCTCAACCTTTCTTCATAAATGTAAAAATTCCAGTTCATCAGTTGGGTAAATAGCAACTGCAGTGTTTACTGACCTATAACCATAATATAGAGGCTTGCAGCCTCATGGCTGCCAGTCAGCTCCCGAGAAGGTTCTGGAACAGAAACCCAAGCTCACCAGAGTGAACCCCCATCCTGCTCCCTGATTTGTTCCCCAGGTCATGTGACCCTTACTCTGCAGATGGAACCTTAAAGGGATAATCAGCACGATAAGATAAGCACTTCATCCCAGGAATAACTCGAGTGAGCCTTCTCTGCACTGCTTCTAATGCAGTTATATCTTTTTTTGAAAATAAGGAGGCCAAAACTGTACACAGTATTCCAGATGTGGTCTCACCAAGGCCCAGTACAGCTGCAGTACAACTTCCCTACTTTTATATTCCATTTCCCTTGCAATAAAAGCCAACATTCCTTTTGCTTTTCTAATGACTCGCTGTATTTGCATACTAACCAATCATTGGCACGCTACTGAGTGGTTTGTTGGTCTGAATTCCTTAGTGCATTCAGAGTGTGTTTCACTCACATCTCTCTTATAATTAATGGGATTGAGCCACTTGGCTTCAATGATAGGTTCCATCACAGTGATGCTAGCCCCAAATCAGTCAGCATTTTTCTGGTCTTGCTTCCCATATGTCGGGGGTTTGGTATGGTAGATGGTATCTCAAAATAGGTTCCATTTCGTTGCTGCGCTCTCTGTGGGATTGCCAGAAAGCGCCTGTTCAATTGAGTTGTTAAATGGGTTGGTTATTATCTGGGTAAGCAGTATGTTTGATATTGATATGAGGGCTGCATTTCTGCTTTGAAAGGAAAAAGCTCCAAAGGTTGCATGCTAATCCTGGAGTGCACCAGGGAGTGATTTGTATCACATTCAGCACTGAGGTAGCTGTGAGGGCTGAGAATGCTGCTCAGAGAGTCACTTCTGTTGGTGATCAGATTCAGTTTGTGCCAACACCCTGCTCTTGGATGTTTCCAGAATACCCTGAGGCACAGTCTGTCCTGAAAGATGGTGTGAGTTACAAAACGCCTGTGGTAGCAGCAAAGTTCAAGTAGTCTCTGTCCGTTCTCACTTACAAACCACGAGGTCCGAAGCAGGAGCCATGCCTCATGCTCCACTTCTACTCTTGTGTTGAAATCCCCCAGTAGCTAATGATGTTCTTACTTGGTGATTTTGCTGTTGTAGAGACAAGCTTTGGGAACTGGCTTTTGTCTCTGTAGTGGACCACAGCATTGGAGCATAAATACATATCAGATTTACTCATGGCCCTGTTTGAGCTGAGAGGCAGTCAGAAAGAACACATTCTCAACCATTTGTGAGGTTTAGGGAAAGGTTGAGGGAGCTGGGGCTGTTCTCTCTGGAGCAGAGGAGGTTGAGGGGAGACTTAATAGAGGTTTATAAAATGATGAAGGGGATAGATAGAGTGAATGTTCAAAGACTATTTCCTCGGGTGGATGGAACTATTACAAGGGGGCATAACTATAGGGTTTATGGTGGGAGATATAGGAAGGATGTCCGAGGTAGGTTCTTTACTCAGAGAGTGGTTGGGGTGTGGAATGGATTGCCTGCAGTGATAGTGGAGTCAGACACTTTAGGAACATTTAAGTGGTTATTGGATAGGCACATGGAGCACACCAGGATGATAGGGAGTGGGATAGCTTGATCTTGGTTTCAGATAAAGCTCGGCACAACATCGTGGGCCGAAGAGCCTGTTCTGTGCTGCACTGTTCTATGTTCTATGTTTCTATGATCAAGGGTGGAGGGTTTCTTAAAGTGAAGCCTACACTTTGCTCATGTGTTTACTCTGAAGTCTTCCCCTTCCAAATAAATGTGTTGCTTACAGGACGCAAAACACGTGCTCTGGCTTTCACATCCAGAACTGAGGGTTAAAACAGGTCCTTACTGTCTTTTTAAGAGCCTTAATTATTTAAACAACAGATCCTAGGATGTTCCGCACATGCCCTCAATCCTGTCCCAGTGAAACCTGGATGTCTGGAAAAGTTCAGCTATTGTTCTTCACTTCAGTTCAAGTTGGAGAACTGCTCCCTGAGTACTCTAGGTGGATAAAGACACCTGCTGAGAGCCCTTCTCCCCCCGCGCCCCTCCCTGTACTAACTGTCTATCCTATTCTCAGAATCACAAAGTCGTTACAGTGCTGAAGGAGACCATTCAGCCCATCATTTCTGCACTAGCCCTCCGAATGAGCAATTCACCTAGTGCTATTCCTCTGCCTTCTCCTCATAACGCTACACATTCACCCTTTTTTAGATAATGATCCAATTCCCTTTTGAAAACTTGGATTGAACGTGCCTCCACCATACTCTCAGGCAGTGCATTCCAATCCTTAACCATTCACTGCATGGAAAGTGTTCCTCGTGTTGCATGTGCTTCTTTTGTCAATTACTGTAAACTTGTGTCCTCTCATTCTTCATTTTTTCACGAGTGGGAATAATTATTTTCCTATCTACTCTATGTTAACACCTCATGATCGTGAATATCTCTATCAAGATATCAATATCTATCAATATCTCTCTCAGCCTTCTCTTCAAGAAAAGCAGTCCAGAATTTTCCAATCTATTTTCGTAACTGAAGTTCCTCATCCCTGGAAGCATTCTTGTGAATCTTTTCTGCGCTCTTTCCAATGCCTTCACATCTTTCCTAAAGTGCGGCCCCCAGAACTGGACAAAATACCCCAGCTGAGGCCAAACTATTGTCTTAAACATGTTCAATGTAACCTTCTTCATCTTGAACTCAATGCCCCTTTTAATAAAGCTGTATTAGTATATTATTATATACTTGGACAGTGTATACTTTGTTAACTGCTCTCTCATGCTGTCCTGCCACCTTCAATGATCAATGCCCATATACACCCAGATTCCTCTGCTCCTACCCCCGATTAGAGTTGTACACTTTATATTGTCTCCATGTTCTCACCATAAGAATGAATCATACATACTTTTCTGCATTCAGCTTCACATCCCATTTCTCCGCCAATTCCACCAACTTGTCCAAGTCCTGTTGAAGTTCTACCCTCTCCTCCTCACAAATGCTTCCAAATTTTGCATCATCTGCAGATGTTCAAATTGTGCCCTGTACACCAAGGTTTAGGTTGGTAATATACATTAGAGAGAACAAGGGTCTCAATACTGAGAAACTCCACTATGACCCTTCCTCCAGGCTGAAAACTCCCATTACCCACGCTCTCTGTCTTCTGTCACTCTGCCAATTTTATACCCATGTTGCGACTGTCCCTTTTATTCCACGGTGGCACAGTGGTAAGCAATGCTGCCTCACTGCTCCGGGGACCTGGGTTCGATTCCCGGCTTGGGTCACTGTCTGTGTGGAGTTAGCATGTTCTCTCCATGTCTGTGTGGGTTTCCTCTGGGTGCTCCGGTTTCCTCCCACACTCCAACGATGTGCAGGTTAGGTGCATTGGCCATGCTACATTGCCCCTTAGTGTGCCGGGATGTGTAGATTTAGAGGGGTTGCTGGGGTAAATATATGGGGTTATGGGGATAGGGCCTAGGTGGGATTGTTGTCAGTGCAGACTGGATTGGTCGAATAGCCTCCTTCTGCACTGTGGTGATTCTATGATTTTATTTTACCCACAAGTCAAATGCTTTTAGGAAGTCCATGTATACCACATCATCATTGCTCTCTGTGGTTTCTGTTCATTCTCTAACTCATGCTGTATTCCAAGGGGAATGCCGACTAATGCACCCATTTCTGGAAGCAACTGGTTTGCTCAGAAGTCAGCAACAAATCCTTCAGCACCTGCCACAGTGCTCCCTGTAGATTTCTGAAACTTGAATGAACTATGGTAAACATTGAACACTTGTAGAATCATAGCAACAGGCAGAAGGAGTTAAATAACAAATAATCTCCAAACAATGTCTACTCTAAATTCTTTTTGTTTTGTGTTGTCTGTCTATTCAATCACGTAGTACCTTTAAGTTGTTTGGCACGGTAGTTGGCATGTGTTATTTTGAAGGGGGTGGCTTGTGAATGGCCTGCCTGGTATCTTTCAAAGGGCTAGTAGGGAACATGCCCGAGGTATGGTTGAAAATCCATCAAATAGCACTCATGGTGCTAAGTCCTTCGTGCTTTTTAATGTGCGGTTAAGAAGGGGCAATAACTGTAGCATCCGTATTCAAATGCAGCAAGACCTGGATAACATTCAGTAGACTGTGTCCAGTCTACCTCAAATTACTCTGGGAGGGTAACATATCTGAAACATTTGAGTATCAGGTAAATTTAACTGTTTAACTCCACTACATGAGTGGTATTCATCACTAACAGGGTGCTGCTGTCAAGCCAAAACGACTTTCTGCCTACCACACAAATGGATAATGTGGTATATAAATTACAATGCCAGTGTGATGCCAGATATGTAGGCTGCACGTTGCAACGAATAGCAAATTTTATCAAACAACGCATCCTTTTGGTTGTTCATAATAGACAGTATACTGACCATACTCAACTAAGCTGTGCTTGCAAACCTGAGAATATGTTGAACGTCAGGTGTGATTCTGCAAATGGGCAGGATTTGCTGAACATTTCCAAGTGTGCCAAGAATTACACTAACAATCAACTGAAGATGATCAGTTAGGCTTGCAATGTAGCTCACACAGGCTTGCAAGGAGCTACATATATTCATATGCAGACACTTTACCTCTGCAGGAGAAAGGAATATGTGCAGGCATTGCATCTTTTTTGAATAAACAAAAGTTTGGGGGTGATAACTCCCTGATGCATTCACCATGATAGCATCTCAGTCAATCAATTAATGCCAACTTGGCAACCAATCAGCACCCCTTTTTTCGTACAGTGTAAATTGTTGCTCCCTTTGAAATGTAACATTCTTTCATCTGTACTAATGAATGAAAGTCAAACAGCTTCGACAGCATGTCTCTTTCTTTCAGGAATCTCTTTTTTGTAGTTTAAAATATAAGTTACTTATGAAAAGAAAATAGTGTTTGGTCAATAGTGTTTTTTGTCATTTGTTACAGTAAAAATTTTAAAATGTGAAACCTTGACGTCATTTTTCAGCTAAAAACTAGAAGTTTGAATCTTCTTTCAAAAGTTGTCAGCCTCAATGGAGATTGTAACAGAAGGCACAAGAAAGAAATGTGAGGGAATTCAAGAAGATTGATATAATCTTGGAGTCATATTAGCACAAGGTAAGATAGTTCTGGTTGTTGGAGGTTAATCATCTCCGTGACGGGGCAGCATTGCAGGAGTTCCTCAGGGTAATGTCCTAGATTGAACCACTCCAATAATGACCATCTTCCCATCAAAAGTTCAGAAGTGGGATATTCCCTGATGATTATACAATATTGAGCAGCTTTTGTGACTCCTCAGATCCCGAAGCATTCCATGTCCAAATGCAGCAAGACAATATCCAGGCTTAGGGTTCGGGTTAGGGTTAGAGAAGTGGCAAGTAACATTCAGGCCACAGAAGTGCAAGGAAATGACCATCTCCAACAAGAAAAAATCTAACCTTCTCCCCTTGACATTCAATGGCATTACTATCACTGAATCCCCCACTGTCAGCATCGTTGAGATTACCATTGACCAGAAACTCAACTGGACTCGCAACATAAACATAGTGGCTACAAGGGCAGGTCAGAGGCTAAGGATACTGCGGCTGAGTCAGAATGCCTTTTGAGAAAACTTAGATGCTAGATCTTCAAAACTGAAGTGTTGAAATCCCGCTTGAATGAGATGGAGTTTTAACAAGATTGTGTGACTCACAGTGGTCACTGATGACCAGATGGGTTGTTGAGAAATTTGTGGGATCTGACTTGGTCAATTTGTCAATTAATATGCAGTGTGTTGTATTCCACAGTTTGCCTGTTAGTTCATATTTACCTCAATTTAATTCTTTACGTTAGAATTTCACTAGATATTGTAGATTGTTTTACTTTCTGACATTATATAATAAAGTTTATTTTGTTTGTTTTAAACCATGGAATCTTGTGGCTTTATTGTTTTAATGAGTAATGGGAATTTCAAATTTTGTCTACGAGGCACTAGTTCCGAGGCAGATCGTAAAGTTGGATCAAAATTCATATTTCTGAAACAACAATCAGTTATGACACATAAATTTTCATGTACTGTGCTGTGTTACCAAAGTTTTGCACCCAATATGTAATGTGTGAAGTGTGACTGGGTAAGGGAGGCAGCGGGGAGAAATTAGACTTGTTAGCACTCTTTGTTTGGTTATAAAGATGCAATTTAGGAGTTAAATTGCTGTTTTGTACATGTGTACACACATATTCCACAAATCATGCTACATGTCTTTTGGTGAGATCTTGGCATGTACAGTGAGAATCCACAAAAATGCATACAGCAGGCAATTCATAACATAGTTAAAAAAAATTCACTTATTGGATGTGTGTCACAGGCAAAGCCGGCAGTTATTGCCCATTTCAATTTTTTAAAAATTCATTTGTGGGACATGGATGTCTCTGGCTGGCCAGCATTTATTACCCATCCCTAGTTGCCCTTGAGAAGGCGGTGGTGAGCTGCCTTCTTGAAACGCTGGAGTCCACATGCTGTGAGTTGTCCCACAATGCCGTTAGGAAGGGAATTCCAGGATTTTGACCCAGTGACTGCAAGGGAGCGGTGATATATTTTCAAGCATCAATTTTTAGACAAGGTGTGATGCTTAATATTTGTTGACAAGTTAGAGCAAGAGTACTCATCTACTACTTGCTGTGTGCATGCCCCGACCTTTTTCAATGGAAAAAGCCTTACCAATAGCAATTGTTCAGGAAACCCAGAACGTATTTCTATTTTGGTGGTAAAATGCACGGCATCATCTTCAGCCGAGGCAAATTTGACAGGACAATCGATAGAAAAAGCTATACACAAGGAATTTCACTTGATTGCAGGCTGAGGGAACCTGTACAGCACTGTCTGTGGAGAGGTGTAGTATCACTGACAGTATTGCCCATTGAACTGCATGTGTGTGAACTGCAGAAGTTACTTACAGTTGCAGTGACATAGTGATCGTGAAGACTGAGAGCTTCACAGTCAATACCACTGTAAAACCTCCATTAACGAACTGCATTCATAGGAGAATATTTCATTCTGCTGCCTGGGTGTTGATATAAATGATGTTATCTGTTACCCCTGGCAAACTCCTGGAATCCAGGACAAAGATAATTTCACACACAACGGCAAAGCTATTGCCATGTGGAAAATAATGAATGGATAAGAGAGAAGCAGGAGGTATGTAAGCAAAGAGGCCAATGATTAAAAACTGATGAAATTATTTTAAAAATCATCTTGTGATCATAGTTAATTATACTGCATGGATTTTATTGGTCAAATCGGAATCTTGTGACCAGTTCTTTCAACACACTCCAATATGGTACTTTTATAAACTGGAAGAAAGGAAAAGTGTTTCAACTATATTATAAACCCGTTCACAATCAACTTTTTTTTACAGTATTTAATTAGAATATACACATGTGTTTGTTAAAGACACACAATCTCCCCTTTGCTGGCCTCTAAATGCAATTAAAATGGATACTATTTCAATATGAGTCTTTAATCACAAAAGTTTGTGATCAGTACTTTCCTAGTAATTAAAACAATTTGGACTGAACAGTAACGTTACAACTCAACCTGCAAGTTATTATCACTGTTGGAATCTGTGCCACTGTAAGATTAATTAATTTACTGATGAAAAGCAGAACATATGCCAAAGTTTTTCACCTTGCACTCATCAGGTCAAACACAAGAATACCAAATTACAAATGATAACAGCAATATGTACTGCAGGAGAAAAGTACATTGGTTGGCTGGCAAGTTGACTCTGATTGGCAGGGGCATTGCCATGCAGAAAGCAAACTCCTGGGTAATTTAAGAAAGGCACAAGGCTTGAACATATTCCTTTTGTCTTCAGAGAAAGGGTCCCTGCATATGACGGTATCCTGCTTCTGGCAAGCATAAATCAGGCAAGTTATGAGCTTGGCTGAGTATCTTAAATGGATTGTTAGTGGAGCTTAGCACACTCGCCATTGTTCACCCAATCGTGGAATCACATCTAACATTAGATGTTTTGTTTTGGTATTTGCAAACACTGCCTGGCATCATACTGGCACAAATTCATACATGACATTGCTCAATTGTGTGGTAGGCAGGTTGTCCTTTCGAACTGATGGCAGCATCCTGTTAATGACAAACTCCACTGACATAGCCACTGCATCATTGCAGTGTGGAATCGCTTGCTTAACCTGTTGCTCCTATTAATGGGGATGCTTTGACTTTCCAGAGTCATTTGAAGTAGGCCAGGCATATTCCAGGTCCAAAAGTGATGGACTTTCCCCATTTGCATGATACGGAGCAAATGATGGTCTTTGAAGCATTTTATATCTGCGTCAGATTTGCAAGGTGAACAAAGGCCAGGGTCCCAATTTATTAATGACATTTATTAAAATATTAATATAATAGGTGTTATCTGTGCGTGCATAAAATATTTCAAGTCTTTACATCTAAATAATTGCTGATTTATTGTTACATTTTTCATTTTGTGCCTTGTTTTGTGTTAGTCAAAGCTGGGACGCTAGTGCTAAAGAATGGAACACGTCGGACTTCAGCCATCCAGAGTCAGCAGTAGTTGCTGCTCACCTAAAACATGATTAAATACAGGGGTACTGTGACTCCTGTCCTAGGCAAGCAATCCTTACTTTAATTTTATCAGTAATAGCTGGATCTGAACACAAAGGTAAAATGGTTGTATCTCACTTTCTGCACTACTTTATTCCTAAGCACTACAATGCTATTAATCTGAATATATGAATAATTAAATATAACTTCGAACATAGATACAGGCAATTCAGCAAAACTGTCCAACATCTACCGTCTCCCTAGCTAACTTACCTAACTCAATCAACATAACCTTTTAGTCCTTCCTCTTGTACTCTCTTCTCCCTAAGTAGCTCAACTACTCTATTGGGTAGCAAATTCCACATTCTACCTGCTCTCTTGAGTATAAAGATGGGAATTATACAGTAAATGGCAGAGCTCTTAAGAGTATTGATAGGCAAAGGGATCTGGCTGTACAGGTGCACAGGTCATTGAAAGTGGCAATGCAGGTGGAGAAGGTAGTCAAGAAGGCAGACGGCATGCTTACCTTCATTGGCTGGTGCATTGAGTTTAAAAATTGGCAAGTCATGTTGCAGCTTTATAGAACCTTAGTTAGGCCGCACTTGGAATATAGTGTTCAATTCTGGTCACCACACTACCAGAAGGATGTGGAGGCTTTGGAAAGGGTACAGAAAAGATTTACCAGGATGTTGCCTGGTATGGAGGGCATTAGCTATGAGGAGAGGTTGAAGAAACTTGGTTTGTTCTCACTGGAACGACGGAGGTTGAGGGGTGACCTGATAGAAGTCTTCAAGATTATGAGGGGCATGGACAGAGTGGATAGTCAGAAGCTTTTTCCCAGGGTGGAAGAGTCAATTACTAGGGGACATTGGTTTAAGGTGCAAGGGGCAAGGTTTAATGGAGATGTACGAGGCAGATTTTTTACACAGAGGGTGATGGATGCCTGGAACTCGCTGCCGGGGGAGGTAGTGGGAGCAGATTCGATAGTGACATTTAAGGAGTGTCTTGACAAATACATGAATAGGATGGGAATAGAGGGATATGGTCCCCGGAAGGGTAGCGAGTTTTAGTTTAGATGGACAGCATGGTCGGTGCAGGCTTGGAGGGCCGAAGGGCCTGTTCCTGTGCTGTAATTTTCTTTGTTCTTTAAGAAGTTTCTCTTGAAATCCTTATTGAATTTATTAGTGACTATCTTATATTAACTTTCCTTAGTTTTGAACTTCTCTACAATTGGAAACATCCTCAGAACGACATTTTCTATTAATTTATCATGAAGCCTTTAAATGAGTGTCATGCACTTTGACAATACTATGGACTCACCAGCATCTGTACTGTTTGTGCTGCAATATGAACATTTCTTGACACTATACAAGTGCTCACTGCAATTAGATTTTTTAAAAATAAACTTCTGAGATAGATAACTGTTTCAATTCCATTCTCACTGCAATGCAGTGTCATAGAGCACTCTCCTCAATCAGTAATAAGCTGAATCTCTTTTCTGCATCAAATACCATTCTGTCAGGGGAAAGCTTCTACTCAGACTGTTTAATTTTGACAACACACTCAGATTTCCTGCACATGTCAAACACTAAGCAGATGTGTGCTCTTTAGTACCGTCTCAGAACATGCTGCAGTGCAACTGGGAAAGGGAACTGGCCATTCCAAGATAACACATGCCAACTTTTTTCAGGCATGCTATATACCATGAATTTCATACATTTTAGCGAAAAACTTACTTCATACCAAAATAATAGGACGAAAGGCTAAATCACCAATCTGATTCTCGTTTAAGGATCTTTTTTATATATTGGAGTGACAGGTTGAATGATTGCAGTATTTATTACTGTAATGGGGTGAAATGTTATTCCTGTCTCCAATATGAATGTTTGTCACATGCTATAAAGTTTGAATAATTATTTTATACTCTAATTAAAATTAATCATCTAATGTCTGACTGCATAAATGGGTTGAATAACAATTTAAAACTGTAGTCACAGTTTAAAGTTACATGTGACATAAATTGGTAGGTGATTAACATTAGGCTGTTGAAACTCATATTAAAATCTCATATTGTAGAATTCCCTCCCAGTGTGATGGAATATATCCTGTTTATACTGTGTGGCAGATTTCTTTGCAACAGAGCAAAGTGACTTTGGTTGAGTCAAAGTTTTAGATAGTTGTGCACGTGATTCACAACGGTATTTCCGGCTGTTTGCCCCAGTTGCCCGGAAAGGTCCATGCACATCAATAAGCACAAGGCTGAAACACTGGTCTGCACAGGAAGGTTGTACGCTGGATTGAATAAAACTAACCATTCATCCCAATACTGTTTTAATCATCAGTAATCATCAGTATCTAATAGATAATTCTGAGAACCATATATTTTTTCTTATTCCTTTCTGGGACATGGGTGTCGCTGGCTGGGCCAACATTTATTGCCCATCCCTAGTTGCCCTTGAGAAGGTGGTGATGAGCTGCCATCTTGAATTGCTGCAGTCCACATGTTGTAGGTTGACCCACAATGCCTTTAGGGAGGGAATTCCAGGATTTTGACCCAGTGACTGCAAAGGAACGGCGACATGTTTCCAAGTCAGCATGGTGAGTGGCTTGGAGGGATCTTGAAGGATACCTGCATGAGTGGGCGACACGGGGTACTGCTACCTCACAGCGTCAGGAACCCAGGTTCGATTCCTGACTTGGGTGACTGCGTGGAGTCTGTACATTCTGCGTTGCTTTCCTCCGGGTGCTCCAGTTTCCTCCCACACTCCAAAGATGTGCAAGTTAGGTGGATTGCCATGCTAAATTCTCCCTCAGCCTACCCAAACAGGCGGCGGAGTGTGGTGACTCACAGTAACTTCATTGCTGTGTTAATGTAAACCTACTTGTAACACTAATAAGTAAACTGAGGTTAGTGAGCAATGCATCTTTTGACAGAGTGTAGGAAGCATCTCGGATAAAGACCTGAGAGTCCCCAGTCCACCAGTGTTTTAATTAGAAAAAAAAAATCCTCGTGTTGAAAACCCTCCATGCACTCACCCTTCCCTATAACCCTTCAAGAAATCAGCATTCCTCAAACCCTGGCCACTTTTGCATCCTTCACTTCCCTCACTCCCACACCGCCTGCTATGCCTTCAGCCACCCAAGCCCTAAGCATTAGAATTGGCTGCCCAAAGCTCTTCACCTCTCCATATCTTAAGGTTACTGCTTAAAATTAATCTGTTTGTCCAAGTATTTGGTCATCTGGTCTAATGTCTCCTTTCTTGGCTTGATGTCAACTTTTATCCGAATAGACTGGGGTAAAGCTGAAGCGCCTTTGGACATTTCGCTACATTAAAGGCACCATCTAAATGCAATGTTTTGTTGCAATCATTGGGAAAAGGTAAAACAATGTTCATGGTACAATTAAAAATGAACATTGGTGTCTAATGCCACTTAAACTGCAGGTAATAAAGCAGAAAGGGGTTGTCTGAACAGTACCTACAAAAATGTCCAGATCTTTCAAAGAGAAAGGATGAATCAATTTCTCAAGAATAAAGCTATCCTACATGCTATGATCCTCTTTCCTTCTGACAGGGCCATTATTATTCTGTTCTGCCTTTAAGAAAACCTTTATAGTTGCAGCTATTCTACAGAGTGCCCACCCTTGTGATATACTTTCTCATGTGCGTGCCTTGTCTTTACGAGTTCACACTGCTGGAGGCTCAACAGCTGGTGCCTTTCATCTGGATTAGTTATGTTCAATAAGTGGGTGTCAGTCATTCCTTTCTACAGATTTTTACTATCATCGGGTTCCACAAATCACAGAGTCAGGTGCAGACTTCCAACAGCGATACTGCTTATTCATCTTGCTTGGTTTGAACGGCGCTTCTGCTGAGAAGCAGAATATCAAAATTCATAGCCTTTTTCTTTCAACTACAGCCTTTGATCAAACTGTGCCCCCCACCTTTAATTTAGGGTGAGATTAGGGTGGGCACAAGGCTGCAAACTGACCCAATCTCAACGTGAGGCCAGGCAGACTTTAACTCCTCGACCTCATGTTCAGTCTCAATGAGTAAGTGGCCCGAAAATGGTAGGGAACGACAGGTGCACAGGGAATAGAAGAACAATGGGACAATAAAACACAGTCACCATGCAATGAAGTAAAGCCCCTGGCACTCAAAAAAATATCCTCGTGTTCAAAACCCTCCAAGCAGTCACCCTTCCCTATAACCTTCCACGAAATCTGCATTCCTCAAACCCTGGCCACTTTTGCATCCAAAAATGATAGGGAGGGAGCTCCAAGAGGTCCTTCTGTTTTGAGAAGCCCAAGGTAAGGGAAGCTTAAACGTTCCTTGGAAGAATGTTTCTCCTCCTGGTTCCACAAAGAAAGTCACAGGACGTGATCTTACTGCCCGTTTGTGCCACGCTCCCACTGCAGTGAAGACAGAGAATTTGGCGACAAGCCAAATCTCCGCTCATTGTAGCGGGATGGGAAAATCCCACTGGCATGAACGGTCAGAAAGTTCCGACCGGAAAATTAAAAATGATTCACCTTTCTGGGCCTTGCGTCCTCTTTATGTTTGGTTGGCCGGGTGGGAAAGCCACAATAGTTTCCAAGTGCAGGCCTCTGCTTAAAATAGCCATTGTTCTCAGCTTCAAGTCATCAGAGTCCTCTATTCAAAGAGGGGCCCTGACGGTTTTGGGTGAATGTCCTTCTCGCCTGTTCAGGATGACCGGCAGGAAGAGAGCTAGATCTCGGCTGGGATAATACGACCATTCACGCCCTGCTGCCGTCGCCAGCAAGAACAAAAATTGGGCACTCAGACAAATCTCCGTTCACTGCAGCGGGACTGGAGAATCCCAGCTGCAGGTGAGGTCAGAGAATCCGGCCCACCATTATCAAAGCCCCGCAAACATTTTAATGGCCACCTGCCCAGTTTAAGTTGGACAAATGGGGTTAAAATTGCATCTTATACATACATGCTCTCAAAGAAATAAATGATGCCGACGGCACGGTGGCACAGTGGTTAGCACTGCTGCTTCACAGCGCCAGGGACCTGGGTTCGAATCCTGGCCTGGGTCATTGTCTGTGTGGAGTATGCACGTTCTCCCCGTGCCTGCATGGGTTTTCTCCGGGTGCTCCAATTTCCTCCCGCATTCCGAAAGACGTGCTGGTTAGGTACATTGACCTGAACAGGTGCCGGACTGTGGCGACTCGGGGAATTTCACAGTAACTTCATTTAAGTGTTAATGTAAGCTTACTTGTGACTAATGAATAAACTTTAACTTTGATCTGATATAACTAATTTCAGCTCAGAATTGAAGGCAGCTTGTGATTCTGGATGTAAGATTTGTACATTATGAATTTTAACTTTTACTCTTTGTTGATCAGATTAATATTTTTTTCAGAGGAAGCTGATTAGAAAGTGATGTATCAGTCGGGCTGGCTGTTCACTACCTTTTCATTCGCACAGGATGTGGCACTGCACGTCAGTTAGAATTACTTCCCTTGGGCAGTGTAAGCTTAGTGGTTAAAGGCACATGCCTTTGATAATCAGCTTCAGTATCTCTTTCATGTCAGTAATGAGAAGATACGACAGCATCAAAGGGAGCCTAATTCAGTGAAGAAACTGTGAAAGGGTCCACACAGGGAAGGGTGATGAAGGAGGCTTGAGGAACTCAAGACGTGAGGATTAGAAACAGTTAGCACTCGAGGGCAGGGAAGGGAATAAGGTGAAAAATAAACTGCATTACTGCAACAATCCGAAGCTCCAGCGGCTGTCAAGAGTACCCCTCCTCTTGCCATGTGTTGTTTGATGATTAGAACTAAGGGCTATTGCCAAGAACTTGCTCTGATTGCCTGGTGGCCAGAGGCAAGGTTGAAGCTTTGAAATGCAAAGATCAAATTTCACTCCGCTGCTCTCTGCTTCTTTCCAACTTTGGACTTTTAATGTTGTCATCAGCCAGTAGCTACTTTCGTACTAATTACAAACATATAATAGCTTCAAAATCAGTACTCACTAATAACTCTCTTGGCTCGGCCGAGACAGCAAGATTTAAAGTCATTCAAGATGATGAGAATTGGCCGCACCTGCACCCATTTCCCAATACTGAAAGCTGCTAAGATATTTTATGATTCAGCCCTGAAGCTGGGTTCAATACTCACGGTTAGGAAGCCATTTGTTGCTGCATCTTTGTCAGAGTCAAATGGAGAGGCATATTTCTCTCACCTATGAGACAGGAAAAGTATCAAGAGTGTATTTCACCCCATGAACAGCTGGTAACCAAAGTTGTAAATATCTTTGGCAGGGTCGGGGTGCTGGAGAGGGGGTGGGCGTTTGTGTAGCTTATTCACTTCATTTCCCAGCTAAGGCAGTAGGTGGGGAAGCAATTGAAAAATCTTGGAAGTATCAAAACAACTGAAGTACTTTGCACATAGTAAATCATTCTAATAATCGGTAGCATTGCCTATCTAAACAAAATAAAAATATCATGACGTAAAAAAATGTTTCCTTAGAACTCTCAAAGTGAATACTGAAAAGTAACAAATTAACAGTTGTCCTAGCACATTCTCATGGCGAGCATTTGAGTGTTACTGGAAACTGACTTTAAACTTACAAGTGGAACTGGCATTATAATATTGGCCGTTCATTTGGCATGACTCAAAACAATTCCCACCCAACCATCAAACTTCGAGGTCCAGATGCAGCAAATCCACAAGAGAAAGGTCAGATCACTGCCACACTTCACAAGGTGAACATCCTCGATATCTTGCACAATCAGAACATATCTCTAGTCAGCAGAAATGCGTGCATGCAACAAGGTTTTCTGCCAAATATAGACGAAATCCTACAACAAGGCAAAAGGACTGAATTCCGCCAAGATTTACCACAGCTTTCAGTGGCTGAGTCAGCTCAAATATGAATACCATATTACACTGCTTCCAGATTTACAGAGTGTGGCATCAAGGAAGCCAAACAAAACTGAAGTAATTGGGAATCGGGCAGAAAAAGCTCCACTAGTTGAAGTCATACTTGGCACAAAGGAAGGTGGTTGTGGTTGTTGAAGGTCAATCATCTCAGTCCTGCTGATGTTCCTCAGAGTAGTGTCCTAGGCCCAACCATCTTGTTGTTTCAGAAGTGGGAATGTTTGCTGATGATTTCACAATGTTCAGCACCATTTGCAACTCCTCAGATACTGCAGAAGTCCATGTCCATATGCAGCAAGAGCAGGACAATATTCAGGCTTGCACTGATAAGTGACAAGTAACATTCACACCATGCAAAGATTCAGCACCACACCATAAGAAGCAGCTATGAGGACCCATTGAAGAGGAGATTCTTGGAGTCCCTTGTTCGTTAACACTGAGAACTGGGGAAATCTTGACACCAAACAGGCAGATTCCAAACCCTGAGGCCCAGGTTTCCAGGTGGTGAATAGCAAAGAGTGAGCAAGGCACTGAGGGTAAGGAAGGGAGACCTCTGCCTTGGAGCGGAGGCAAAGGAGTCTAGTGACCTCCATAGGTGGGAACAAGCCAGATATCTGGGTATCAGTTTCCCCAAGGGATCCTAAATCAGATGTTAAGCTCCTCACTCGTCTACCCAAGGGGCCTATAATGCTCATCCTAGGCACCCACTTTGGATGCATGAAAAATAGTTTGATTCAATTTCAGGTCAGGCGATCTTGGAACTCAGACTCAAATGGGGCAGGACGTAATTCGTGTAAAGAGGTCTGACCTGTTCGAGATTAAATAAGCCACTAATGAGGTTTATAAAGCAAATGTCAATATATATTGATTTGATTTATTATTGTCATATGTATTATTATACAGAGAAAAGTATTGTTTCGTGGATGCTATACAGACAAAACATACCGTTCATAGAGAAGGAAAGGAGAGAATGCAGAATGTAGTATTACAGTCATAGCTAGGGTGTAGAGAAAGATCAACTTAGTGCGAGGTAGGTCCATTCAAAAGTCTGATGGCAGCACGGAAAAAGCTGTTCTTGAGACGGTTGGTACGTGACTTCAGACTTTTGTACCTTTTTCCCAGTGGAAGAAGATGGAAGAGAGTATGTCTGGGTTGTGTGGGGTCCTTAATTATGCTGGCTGCTTTTCCAAGGCAGCGGGAAGTGTAGACAGAGTCAATGGATGGGAGGCTGGTTTGCATGATAGACTGGGCTTCGTTCAAGACCTTTGTAGTTCCTTGCGGTCTTGGGCAGAGAAGGAGCCATACCAAGCTGTGATACAACCAGAAAGAATGCTTTCTATGGTGCATCGTTGGTGAGAGTCGTAGCTGACATGCCAAATTTCCTTAGTCTTCTGAGAAAGTAGAGGCGTTGGTGGATTTTCTTAACTATGGTGTCGGCATGGGGGCAAATGCACACGTATGCACACAGACACACAGACACTGAGCTCTGACCAAATAAGGACAGCATTTGTGTATTCCCCAGTTTTGGATAGACTCTCTGGCATCTCAGATTCCCGCCATTGCCTCATGTGGAAAGGGACAACATTCACTGTCTACACCCGGGGATGGACACCTAGGGGGGCCCTGGCATCTTCCATACATGGAATCAGCAATCCCATTTGGTTCTGCAACCCCCAGCCCGGTAACCTCATTGGCTGAAAGCCAGAGAACATTCCAGAAGGATGTCAAGAGGGGGATAAGAGACACCTGCAGGCCATCCCCAGCAAAACTTCGGTGTTGGCAGCAGAGATGCAGTGAGGATCCAGCGAGGAAGCAGCAAAGCCTCGAGATCAACCTTTTCCACATGGAAAGGCCCTGAGATTGGAGGTCAGCGAAGACCCAAGACCAAGATTCGTAGCTGGTGGAGTGAGCGTGGCCTGTTCGTATCTCACGAGTCATATCTAGATCTCGGATAAATTAAGATAGAATTGTTTATTTGAGGTAAAAAAGCGTTGTCGGATGTTTGGTACCACAAGTATTGAAATAAAGACCAAAATTTATTTTAAGTGTAATTGTGAGTCGATCTATTTTTGTTTGTCTCACAAGTAAGAGCACCGGGGTAAATGAGTTTTAGTGCAAACTGATCGAAGTGTCTAATCTCCAGACTAAACTTGTTATTATTGGAATGGTTCCAGTGTCCTCTACTGTGAGTGCTGAGGCAAAATATTGATTTGGTGTCTCTGCTATTTCTGTGTTTAGTAACACAGTAACTCCCCAGTCTTGTCCTCTAACAGATCAATGTTGACTTTAGCTACTCTCTTCTTTTTTATATGCTTGTAGAATCTATCCATGTTTATATTTTATGCTAGATTTCTTTCATAATTTACCTCTGCTTTTTTTTGTTACTTTTTTAGTAACCCTCTGTTGATCTTTAAAAGTTTCCCAAACCTACAGCCTGCCACTGACCTTTCTAATATGGCATGCCTTAGTTTTTGTCCTTTTGTTATCTTTAACCGCCTTGCTTCGCCCCCCCCCCCCCTTTACAATATTTCTTCCTTTCTAGAGTATATTTCAGAGGTATGCCTATTTTTAAAAACACATGTCATATTCAAAAGTTCAATGTGTCTGTATATAATTCAAAGCTTCCCCACATCACCGTGACAATATTCATTACAGAGGTGATCAATTATTGGATGCTAAGAGAATTGAGGGATGTAGGAGGAAATTTGAGTTGAGGTAGAAAATCAGGCAGTTAAGAAGGTAAATGATATGTTGGCCTTTATTGCGAGAGGATTTGAGAATAGGGATAGGGATGTTTTGCTGCAATTGTATAGGGCGTTGGTGAGGCCACGCCTGGAATATTGTGTGCAGTTTTGGTGTCCTTATCTGAGGAAGGATGTCCTTGCTATAGAGGGAGTACAGCAAAGGTTTACCAGGCTGATTCCTGGGAAGGCAGGTCTGTCACATGAGGCGAGACCAAGTCGGTTAGGATTATATTCACTTGAGTTTAGAAGAGTGAGAGGGGATCTCATAAAAACTTATAAAATTCTAACATGGTTAGACAGGGTAGATTCAGGAAGAATGTTCCCAGTGGTGGGGGAATCCAGAACGAGGGGTCTTTGTTTGAGGATAAGGGGTAAACCTTTTAGAACTGAGGTGAGGAGAAATTTCTTCACCCAGAGGGTGGTGAATGTGTGGAATTTATTACCACAGACTGGGCCTGAAAATTCCAGGCAGAGAGGTTCATGCAGATTCTGCAGCATCAGTGCCGGTCTCCCGTGCTTTATGTGTTCAGACGGTACAGCATCAGCACTATAGCTTTGCTAAGTTCCTCCACTGTGGGTTCAATATCCTGCTCTGCCACGACAGACAGACTTTCTAGAGGGTCCAGATGTTCTGGATATTCTGGCAAAGTTGTGACCAGTTGTCATGTCATTGTTTACCAATCTCTTGCAAAATCTCACCAACTGTCCTGTCTGGAGACAATACACATCTCTTTAACCTATGCTTAATGCTCTCTCCACTCACATTGTCTGTACCTTTGAGACTTGATTACCTGTAAAGACTCGCATTCCAACCATTATTTTGTAAATTGAGTTTGTGTCTTTATATGCCCTGTTTGTGAACAGAACTCCCATTCACCTGATGAAGGAACAGCAAGCGCTCCGAAAGCTAGTGGCTTTTGCTACCAAATAAACCTGTTGGACTTTAACCTGGTGCTGTGAGACTTCTTACAGCATTTGTTGCCCATTCCTAGTTGCCCGAAGGCAATTGAGAGTCAACCCCATTGCTATGGCTCTGGAGTCACATGTAGGTCAGACCAGGTAAGGACGGCAGATTTCCTTCTCTAAAGCACATTAGTGAACCCGATGGGTTTTTCTGACAAGCGACAATAGTTTCATGGTCATCAGTAGATTCTTAATTCCAGATTTTAAAAAAATTGTTGAATTCAAATTCCATCATCGGCAATGGCAGAAATGTCTCCAGTACATTAGCTGGATTTCTGGATTAATAGCCTTGCAATAATACCACTAGGCCTTCGCCATCCCAACTTTATGCTGGTTGAGGTGAATCCCCAGATCAGTCTTTCCCCATACTGTTTAATATCTTGTATTTCTCGATAAGCTTGTCTGTCCGGTAAAGAAGTGAAGAAAGAAAGAAGCAAACTGCATTTTGACAATGCCTGCTCACATCCCCAGCCTCGCAGCCAATCATTTACTGTTGAAGAGTTGTCAGTGGTGATATATGTAGGAAGATCTGGGGCAGCACGGTGGCACAGTAGTTAGCACTGCTGCCTCACAGCACCTGGGACCTGGGTTTGATTCCCGGTTTGGGTCACTGTCTATGTGGAGTTTGCACATTCTCCCTGTGTCTGCATGGGTTTCCTCCGGGTGTTCCGGTTTCCTCCCACACTCCAAAGATGTGCGGTTTAGGTGGATTGGCCATGCTAAATTGCCCCTTAGCAACCAGGGGACTAGATAGTGTAAGTGCATGGGGCTAGGGCCTGGGTGAGATTGTGGTCGGTGCAGACTCGATGGGCTGAATGGCCTACTTCTGCACTGTCAGATTCTATAAAGAATTAAACATATCATTTGTATTTATACAGTGCCTTTCACAACCATAGAATGCTACCAAGCACTTATTTTACAGATATTGAACAGAACTGGACATAACATTTAAGGACAACAGCAAAACATGCAGGAAATCTGAAAGAGAAACAGAAAATGTTGGAAATATTCAGCATGTCTGGCAGCATCTGTGGGGAGCAAAACAGAGTTAACGTTCCAGGTCAGCACATGTTTCTAAGCTGGTCCAGAGGCAGGGAATCGAGGAAGGAACATGTGATGGAGCAATAAGCAGGAGTGGCCAAATGGATGATGGTGCCAGGCAAAATGAGATGGTAATGGGACAAGTGAAGAAACAAAAGATGTGTCTAGGGGATGTCTGAATGGTAACAGCAGCATCATTACCAGTACCTGCTGCCTTAAAAATTGAAACAAATACCGTTTACGATCTGAAATGATTAAACCCAGAGCGCGAAATTCACCCAAAACATTTCTAAGTCCCTGGCAGGAAAAGCCATGCGATTCATCTCGGGTGGGTCGGCAAGATCTAGATCACAATCCACCCACTCTTCTTTGGACCTTGGGATGATTCCCATTGGGAAAGAGATGTGTGGGACTGAAAGACGCTGGCACAGCCAGTTTCTCAGGGATTGGTGCTATGTATTATAGTTGGTGTATGTTATGTTGATACAGTGTCCCTTTAAGAGGTGAGTCACGTGAACACAGGTGATTTCATCAGTCAGATTCACAGGCTTCAGGCCCATTCTTGTATTGAACCTTACAGACTGCCCAGCTACAAACTAAAACCTCCATGTTGAATTACGACAATCCACGAGTTTGTATGTTCTTTGGTTCTGACTGCAGCCTAGTAAATTGTCCAGTAAAGAATAACCATTATGCCTCAAAACCCTTAGTCATCCCAGAGAGGTTCAGATTCCATAAGATGAATCAACCAGAAGGTGGATCTATGACTCAATTCATCATGACCCTTAAGAGCCTCACAGAGCACTGAATTTGGAAATGTTTCAGATGATACCTTAAGAGACAGGCTTGTATGCGGTTTATGAAATTAGGCCATTCAACAAAGACTATTGGCAGAGAGAATTTAAATTTTGAAACCACATTGGACACTGCTGTGTTTATGGAATTAGCAGCCAAAGAAGCTGCTCAGCTAGGGGGCAGCACCCGAGTACATAAAATGGCGCCACACAAAAGAGGAGTGCCACATGTGTGGCAGATCTGAGCATTCTGAAACTGACTGCTGGTGCAGGGAGGCCCGGCACAAGAACTGTAAGCAGGTAGGCCCAAAGATGTGTAGGTTAGGTGGATTGGTCATGTTAAATGTCTGGGCTTACAAGAATAGGGCGGTTGTGGGGTGTAGCTGGTAAGATGCTCTTTCAGAGAGTCAGTTCAGACTTGATGGGACAAATGGTCCCTATTGGAGGAAACGGAGCAGTCTGGAAAAATCTCTGCCAAATAAAAAAATCATAGAAAGCCAAGGAGGAAAGTCCATGCTGTGGGCCACGAAGAAAACGTAGAAGCAGCCAGTGAATCAAACACCCCTGATGAGGAATTTAAATTGAACATCCTGGCAGTCCAGGGAGATGCACACAGATTTTGGATTGTGCCTAAATTGGATGGACAATCCATTAAAATGGAGGTAGACACTGGGGCGGCAGTTTCACTTATTCTGAAATCATTTACGACCAGAAGCTGAGGCATCTGCCACTCAAGCACTCCAACATCACCCCCAGGACTATGGAGAGCTGGTTGTGCCCCTAAAAGGGTATGCACTAGTAAAGGTGCAATTGCGGAACCAGGCCGCAGAACTGCTCCTCTACATTGTCAAAGGAAATTACCCAGCCTTATTTGGACTTTTGTGGCTACAGAAACTTAAACTGAACTGGGGGACTGTGAACAAATTGGTCAACCGTAAAACTAGTCTCCAAGACATCCTCAACAAGTATCCCGGTGTTTTTGAAGATACCCTTGGAGAAATGGAGTCCAGGTTCAACTTAAATTGAAACCAGGTAGTTAACCCAAATGTCTGCGGCACAAACTGTTCCATGTGCCATCCATTCAAAAGTTTAGCCCTTCTCACAAGAGTCTCCAGCCATAACGCAATGTGCACCTGCGTGCGTGGGACTGGAGAATCACCCCAGAGTTGTGTCCAGAACTTTGTAAAATAGCTAATCAAAAGATGAGGTGCTGTTCCCTGAACCTCTGTTGAGTTACTTTGGAAAAAGTAAAGGAGCTGGGGTCAGAGCTGAAGTGACGACCTTCGGCCAATTCAAGATTTTGTGTGATCTAAAGCGACCAATGATCAGATCAGGTTTGTCCCCTTTACAATTCGTCTTCTTGTGAATCTGTCCTGATGAGTACAAGATGGAAAGCTTCGACAGCATGTTTCCTTTTTCAGCAAAACTCGAGCCTTGAGTTAGGACATCTACATGCTAAGTGGAGGACAAGGCATCCATGGCTGATGAGGGAAGTCAAGGACAGCATAAAAGCAAAAGAAAAAGCATACAAAGTGGCGAGGATTTGTGGGAAGCTAGAGAATTAGGAAGCCTTTAAAAGCGAGCAGAGGACAACTAAAAAAGCAATAAGGGGGAAGAAGATGAAATATGAGTGTAAGCTAGCTAGTGATATAAAAGAAGATAGGAAGAGTTTTTTTCAATATATGAAAGGTAAGAGGGAGGCAAAAATAGCCATTGGACCACTGGAAAATTAGGCTGGAGAATTAATAGGAAACAAAGCAATGGCAGAGGAACTGAATAGTTACTTTGCATCAATCTTCACGGTGGAAGACACCAGTGGGATGCCAGAGCTCCAGGAGAATCAGGGGACACAGGTGAGTGTAGTGGCCATCACTAAGGAGAAGGTTCTGGGGAAGCTGAAAGGTCTCAAGGTGGATAAATCACTTGGACTGGACAGACTACACCCCAGAGTTCTAAAAGAGATAGCTGAGGAAATTGTGGAGGCATTGGTGGCGATCTTTCAGGAATCACTGGAGGCAGGGAGGGTACCAGAGGACTGGAAAGTAGCTGATGTAACACCGCTGTTTAAGAAAGGAGGGAGGCAGCAGACGGGAAATTATTGGCCGGTTAGCCTGACTTCGGTCATTGGTAAGATTTGAGAGTCCATTATTAAAGATGAGATCACAGAGTAGTTGGAAGTGCATGATAAAGTAGGACTGCGTCAGCACGGCTTTGTCAAGGGGCGGTCATGTCTGACAAATCTGTTAGAGTTCCTTGAGGAGGTAACAAGGAAGTTAGATAAAGGAGAACAAGTGAACGTGATTTATTTAGATTTCCAGAAGGCCTTTGACAAGGTGCTGCATAGGAGGCAGTTAAATAAGTTAAGTGCCCATGGTGTTAAGTGTAAGATCCTGGCATGGATAGAGGATTGATTGACTGGCAGAAGGCAGAGAGTGGGGATAAAGGGATATTTCTCAGGATGGCAGCCGGTGACTAGTGGTTTGGAGGAAGGAACTGAGCTAAGTTTGCAGGTGATACAAAGATATGTAGAGGGACAGGTAGTATTGAGGAAACAAGGGGGCTGCAGAAGGACTTGGACAGGTTAGGAGAGTGTAAAAGAAGTGGCAGATAGAATACAAGGTGGAAAAGTGTGAGGTTATGCACTTTGGACGGAGGAATGGAGGCGTAATCTATTTTCTGAATGGGAAAATGCTGAGGAAATCAGAAACACAAAGGGACTTGGGAGTCATTGTTCAAGATTCTCTTAAGGGTAACGTGCAGGTTCAGTTGGCAGTTAGGAAGGCAAATGCAATGTTAGCATTCATGTCGCAAGGGCTAGAATACAAGAGCAGGGATGTACTTCTGAGGCTGTATAAGTCTCTGATCAGACCCTATTTGGAGTATTGTGAGCAGTTTTGGACCCCATGTCTAAGGAAGGATGTGCTGGCTTTGGAAAAGGTCCAAAGGAGGTTCGCAAGAATCATCCCTGGAATGAAGAGCTTGTCGTATGAGGAATAGTTGAGGACTCTGGGTCTGCACTCGTTGGAGTTTAGAAGGATGAGGGGGGATCTTATTGAAACCTACAGGATATTGCGAGGCCTGGGTAGAGTGGCTGTGGAGAGGATGTTTCCACTATTAGGAAAAACTAGAACCAGAAGGCACAACCTCAGGCTAAGGGGACGATCCTTTAAAACAGTAATGTGGAGGAATTTCTTCAGCCAGAGAGCGGTGAATCTGTGGAACTCTTTGCCGCAGAAGGCTGTGGAGGCCAGGTCATTGAGTGTCTTTAAGACAGAGATGGATAGGTTCTTGATTGATAAGGGGATCAGGGGTTATGGGGAAAAGGCAGGAGAATGGGGATTAGAAAAAAAATCAGCCATGATTGAATGGCAGAGGAGACTCGATGGGCCAAGTGGCCTAATTCTGCTCCTATCTCATATGGTCTTATGGTCTTATGGCCATCACATGTCTCGGGAGGGAAAACCTCTACGGAGTGTGAGGACCTGGTCAGAACCACCAGTGATCAAAAGCATTTACACACGAATAAAGAAAGTAATTCCATTGGAATATGAACAGTTCATTGAGTAGAAACTAGAGTTAATCCAAGAGGGGATAAAACCTGAAGAAGTAAAAAAGTGGGAAGGTGAGTGGTCTTCCTGTTTACAGCACTCACTTTTGCACTCAGAGCGAGAGAATGAGATTATTAACCAGACAGATCAGGAGGCAGAGCGATTGAACCAGTGGGTTCAAGAGTTTGAACAGTGCAAAAAGGCAAAAAGGGTATGAAGGCTTTGTTGTTGCATCAACACATCTCTTACCTAAATGTTAGCACAACTGTGAGAGGAACTCTAGAAACTAGATAAAACATCAGAAAGAGGATCATAGAATCCTACAGTGCAGAAGAACACCATTTGGCCCATTGAGTCTGTACCGACCACAATCCCACCCAGGCCCTATCCCCATAACCCCATGTATTTACCCTAGCTAATCCCCCTGACACTAAGGGGAAACTTAGCATGGCCAATCCACCTAACCAGCACATCTTTGGACTGTGGGAGGAAACTGGAGCACCCGGACAAAACCCACGCAGACACGGGAAGAATGTGTAGACTCCATACAGACAGTGACCCAAGCCGGGAATTGAACCTGGTTCCCTGGCACTGTGAGGCAGCAGTGCTAACCACTGTGCTACCGTGCCGCCCAATACACTGAATGTCTAAAAAAAAACTTAAAGTTCAGAAACAAAAACGAGCTGTTGAGAAGACAATTCACAAAATTTAAAAAAATCTTTGACATTGAAACCATCATTCAGGCTGACAGTAAATGCTTTCAGCTTCTGAGCGAGAAAATGCTTTCAAGATTGTTCAAGAGGGAAAATGGCTGGGAGGAAAAGAAATAAGTTTAACAACCCATAGCAGTTGTTAAAACTGCTGAGAGAAAACATTTCTGTTTATAGCCCATGAAGTACTTTTGAGGATTTGTTACTTTTGTAATGTAGAAAATGAAGCAGCAAACATGTGCACAGCAAGATCCCAGATACAACAATGATCTTCTTCCAAATTGCATTGTGGAATCTCTTACATCTTCCTGAGGGAGCCGGCGAAACCTCTGTTTAATTTTTCATTCAAAATTGTGGGAAATGTGTCAACTATCCTTGGTTGTGAATAAGGGAAGCCATAACAGTAAGTGGTCTTGTCAGAACAGATGCGGTGGAGACGGAGAAACTGGTGAGATCGGAAGAGAGCACTTACAGGAAGTGGAGTGTGAGGAAGTGCAATTGAGGTACCTGTGAGAGTCGGCAGGCTGATTTTAAGTGTGGGTCGACATCTTATTCCCAAAATTGAAGATAGAAAAGTTGGAGAAGGGAAGGGAAGTACAGCATGTTCTAATAACTCCAGGAGTCAGCTGTAAAGGAACAGTGCTTTATTGCACAAAATAAAGGAAAGCAAAAACCACAAGCCTGTGATGAATACAAACAGGTCCCAACTGGGACAATGCACGAATGGACCCACTCAGGGGCTTGCTTTATACAGGGTTCGGTATACAAGCTCCACCTGGTGAGTTAATTACCAATCCTCAGGGAGCTCGTACTCAACATGTCCTACACGGAGGTCAATTAGTGATTCCCCATGCAAGTCCTGGGGGTTATCACATATGTGAAGGTGAGACTGGAGGGGAGAGAGGGGGATGGAGGGGAGAGAGAGGGATGGAGGGGAGAGAGAGGAATGGGGGGGAGAAAGGGGAATGGAGGGGAGAGAGGGGGGTGAGGGAGAAAAGGAGATGGAGGGGAGAGAGGGGAATGGGGGAGAGAGGGGATGGGGGGAGAGAGGGGGTGGGGGAGAAAGAAGGATGGGGGAAGAGAGGGGGGTTGGAGGGAGGGGGTATGGGGGAGAGAGGGGGATGGGGGAGAGAGGGGGATGGGGAGAGAGGGGAATGGGGGAGAGAGGGGAATGGGGGAGAGAGGGGAATGGGGGAGAGAGGGGGATGGAGGGGAGAGAGGAGGGTGGGGGGAGAGATGGAGATAGAGAGGGGGATGGAGGGAGAGAGGGGGATGGGGAGAGAGGGGGATGGAGGGGAGAAAGAGGGATGGAGGGGAGAGAGGGGTTGGAGGGGAGAGAGGGGGTTGGAGGGGAGAGAGGGGGGTGGAAATTCAATGCCAAGTTGATGACATTTTCCATTTTGAGGTGAGAACACTGATACAGCCATCAATGTACTGGAAAAAACAGCAAGAGAGGCCTGAATACTCAAGGTGTGGTCTACCCAGGGTACAGTGTAAGCACAGCTATTCAATCTGCACCCCACTCTTATCTGTTTACAGTCTGAAATTCCATGAATTTATACTGCAGGCTTGCATTGGCAGACACATTTTTTTTGCAAGTCTCATTTTAGTGCGTACGCAGCAACTTTGAACAAAATGCTCCACATATTTTGAAATCACTTTGCCCCCAGGTTCATTCGCCGAGAATGAAACAGACAATCACTGTGCAAGCTGAAGAGTACTGTAATAGTGCCTGGAATGCGACTGCACACTCATGCAAAACCTGTGTGAAGATGCTTAGTGGATATGTCTGCCAACATTTCAGTTCATACTGTGATTGTACTGGTTTGTATAATTTGGGTGGTCTGCATTGGAAGTTTCACATAGGCATGGCTTCAATGCTGCTTTTATGTCAATGTAAAGTTGCAAGAATGAAAGGGGTATAATTATCCATAAAGCAGTCCTTTGAACATTACTAGGATTACTCACAATATAAAATTGAAAAATGTGGAACTACTTTGACAAGCTGTTTGTGTACTATTTGTATGCAGATCTGGCAACTCTTAACCCACTAGAGTAGCTGAAACCTATTATCCAACGAATTACAGGGGTCATTTCAAGTCCGTCTGCTTGGCATGTTAATATCTTGGAAACCTCTGACTAAATGATCGTGACTACTGGTGGCTATTCCCATAAGTTTATAGATTTGTTTTTGTGCAGGAAGGTTCTGAACAGTAAGATGTGCACTGACTCTCTCTTTAATATAACACAGACGTTTAATTTAGCAAATCCCAGTTTATTATTACTGGCTCTCCGTGGCCATCTAATCTTGCCAAGTTCGGTTGGTTTAGTATTTATTGCTCGCTAACATTTTCAAATATTTATTTGCTGGGATATGCATAACTCAGATTGAAGTTACCTATTGCTTGGTTAATTGGAGAGAGCAAGGTTCAATAATGGACATCAAGGCTTTGGTGTACTTTTTACACCAATTGATTGCAATTCTTCCGAGTATTTTCCACAGCTTTCCCATCTGCCTATGATTTTCAGCCAAGAAGTATGGACAAAAAGAAGTTGTGACATATTTTTGTGAGCTATGAACTGTTTCTTTGTAAATATCTCCCTCCACGCATGTGCAATTTTCAGCAGCAAATTGGTTGCAAATATGATGGAGAATGGATTCCATCTGTTTTGACTTATTTAAAAATAATCTGCAAAGAGGCTTTAAAAAGTCTGGCAAATGAGAAGACACAGATTTTCCTATAAGACATTCCATTTATATTTTATGTGGCATGGAAAGAAGAACTGTATGATGCATGTGTCACCCTAGGACAATGACCATGAACGAGACAGGCTATAACTGGGTTACTGAAAGGCTCTGGAGAGAAAGACATGGCCCATCCTGTGGCACAGTGGCAGAGTGGTTAGCACAGATGCCTCACGATGCCAGGGACCTGGGTTTGATTCCCAGCTTGGGTCACTGTCTATGCGAAGTCTGCATGTTCTCCCCATATCTGTGTGGGTTTCCTCCGGGTGTTCCAGTTTCCTCCCACATCCAAAAGACGTGGTGGTTAGGTTCATTGGCCATTCTAAATTCTCCCTCAGTGTATCCGAACAGGTGCCAGAGTGTGGCGACGAGGGGGATTTTCACTTCAGTGCAGTGTTAATGTAAGCCTACTTGTGACACTATTGAATAAACTTTAAAAACTTTAATTGCTACCCTCACGTGCTGCAGCATTGACACCTTTCCAATTCACCTGATAATATTTCCAGGCTCTCCCCACCTTTTCTGTTGAAGTGTGTCACCTGGGTGCCAAGTGCACATGGGTACCTTCATTCTCATAACCCAGGGATGACAACAACGGATCAAACATAAAATTACATTCTTTAGAATGCCCCTTTAACAAAAATTGCAGCAGAATATAAATATACCATGAAATTGGGAAAAGTGAACACGTGTATTCAATAGAAAAGGCTTTTTAATAATGTAAATGTTCAGGTGGTGTGAGAAGGTTTGGAATCTGCTGTGAGTCAAACCCCATGTCAGGACATGAAGTGGATATAAAAAATACATCTCGAAGAACAGAATGAAATAATGAATTTGGACAGAAAGGGTACATGAAGGTTGAATGAAACAAACAACAGTGTGTTTTAATATAAATATTTATAACTGCAAGAATGCTTCACTGGTGTAGGCCAAGAGAATCAAGCCCAATAACTCTCTTGCATCTGGCAAGATTGTTATCTCCTGGCTGAGGATCATGACCATAAATTAGTGTGCTAAATCTCACAACATCTGTCTTCCACGCGTGAGAGTTAATAAGGGAATGTTGTGCAGTCATGGACTGCCTCAGCCCCCATAATAGAACTGAATGAATTTGATTAAAATGAGAGGGATTTCTCTCCGTTATAGATACTGGGATAATAACAGCAACCTTGAACTTACATTCTCTTGGCAACAAACTTGAACTCTGTGTTAGCATCAGAGGTAAACTGACCTCTCCACTCACCTGATGAAGGAGCAATGCTCCAAAAGCTCGTGATTCCACATCAACCTATTGGACATTAACCTGGTGTTGTGAGACTTCTTACCGTGCCCTCCTCATTCTAACACCAGCATCTCCACAGCATCAGAAGGGAGTGGTGCTGGATTTACTCTGTGTTAGGTTTAGAAAGGAGTGTTGGATTTACTCTGTTAGGGACAGAAAGGAGTGATGCAGATTTATTCTGTGTTAGGGTTAGAAGGGATTGACATAAGAACATAAGAACTAGGAGCAGGAATAGGCCATCTGGCCCCTTGAGCCTGTTCCGCCATTCAATAAAATCATGGCTGATCTTTTCATGGACTCAGCTCCACTTACCCACCCGCTCACCATAGCCCTCTACTGTTCAAAATTTTATCTACCCTTGCCTTAAAAACATTCAATGAGGTAGTCTCAACTGCTTCCCTGGGCAGGGAATTCCACAGATTCACAACCCTTTGTGTGAACGAGTTCCTCTTCAACTCAGTCTTAAATCTGCTCCTCCTTATTTTGAGGCCATGCTTCCTCGTTCTAGTTTCACCTGCCAGTGGAAACAACTTCCCTGCTTCTATCTTATCTATTCCCTTCATAATTTTATATGTTTCTCCCCTCATTCTTCTGAATTCCAATGAGTATAGCCCCAGTCTACTCAGTCTCTCCTCATAAGCCAACCCTCTCAACTCTGGAATCATTTAACCTTTCAATATAAACCTTTCCAATTCACCTGATAATATTTCCAGGATTGGTGCTGGACTCACTCTGTGTTAGCGTCAGAAGGGAGTGGTACTGGGCTATTCCAAATGGAGATGTGTTGAGTTTGAACGCCGGTCAGCAGAAACCTGCTATCACTCCCAGCGTGTATAGTTGCAGTCTCTCTGGGACTGTAGCATTACAGGGAGGTGGAACACAGGCAGTGAGAGGGGAAGCTATGCACAGAGGGAGAAGGAGAATATGGAAGAGGAAGAGAGGATGGAGGAAGTAAACAGATATCCATGAATCCATCATTCCAGATGGGCTGTCTATGAGCAGCTAATCAAACTCAGATTCACTAAAATTATCTTCACATCACCGCTGTTCCACAATTCCTCATCTATCCATCTCTCTGTTACAGTTTCTTTTTGCCAAAATCCTGAAATAAAAGAGAACCCAAAAAGAAACCATTCGAACAATTTTATCCAACAACTCTTCCAATAACACAGACAAAACTGAACATAGAACATAGAAAATTACAGCACAGGAACAGGCCCTTCGGCCCTCCAAGCCTACACTGACCATGCTGCCCATAGAACAGGACAGCACAGAACAGGCCCTTCGGCCCACGATGTTGTGCCGAGCTTTATCTGAAACCAAGATCAAGCTATCCCACTCCCTATCATCCTGGTGTGCTCCATGTGCCCATCTGAACTAAAACCCTCTACTCTTCCAGGAACCATATCCCTCTATTCCCATCCTATTTATGTATTTGTCCAGACGCCCCTTAAAAGTCACTATCGTATCCGCTTCCACTACCTCCCCCGGCAGCGAGTTCCAGACACCCACCACCCTCTGTGTGAAAAACTGATCTATCCATCCTTGTGCATTCTCTTAGTGTCGGGCAGGTGCCTTCATCTGTCCTAACACTCCATATTGATTACAATTTTGGCCAAAAGGATACTGTGACGATCTATAGTGGAGGCATGGATAGACGAGAATTGTGGACCGGTGGTGATATGAAGATGATTGAGGATGGATTCAGATTTGAGAAGGTGTGTAAAGCAGGAACATGCCATTCAGTCAATGCCAACCTAATAATTTGTAGCACCATCTCCTCCAAGGGGCCCAGCAGATTGAGGTGTGAATGTTGGTTCACTGCTGCTATCTCCTGTCATGTGGCAACTTGCAAAAATAGGGAGCAAGTGTGTTGTAAGGTATTTGGGTGATGCACCTATCAGAGCTGGATACCTCATAGGATGTGAGACTGGGGTGTGAGACAGGCAGCATTGGGAAGTGGGTGAGGATTATTTGAAGGATCTGAATGTTAGACATGAGCCCTGATTGTCATCAGCAGTGCTATAAAGCAGCACCTGCTCAGCAATAACCTGCTCAGTGACGCCCAGTTTGAGTTTCGCCAGGGTCATTCAGTTCCTGACCTCATTACAACCTTGGTTCAAACATGGACAAAAGGGCTCAATTCCAGAGGGCAGGTGAGAGTGACGGTCCTTGACATCAAGGCCACATTCGACCGAGTGTGGCATCAAGGAGCCCAGGCGAAACTGGAATCAATGGGTATTGGGGACAAACTCTCTGCTGGTTGGATTCATGCCTGGTACATAGGAAGATGGTTGTGGTTATGGAGGGTCAGTCATCTCAGCTCCAGGACATCTCTGCAGGAGTCCCTCAGGGTAGTGTCCTCGGCCCAACAATCTTCAGCTGCTTCATCAGTGACCTTCCCTCCATCATAGGGTCAAAAGTGGGGATGTTCGCCGATGATTGCACAATGTTCAGCATCATTCGCAACTCCTCAGATACTAAAGCAGCCCATGTTCAAAAGGGGTCGCTCCACTGGTAGTCTTATTTCTTCTCTAAAACATTTTTTGATACAGTTCTGTCAGCTGCTGTGGCTTGAATGCACCATCTCTTTAAAAGGTTCAGCCTGACTTTAGGAAATGTGGAATAGCTTTAACGTATGCTCACCACTCACGCATTTGACCAAGTGCCAGTCAGCTCATTTAGCGCCATCATTGAGAAGAGTAGCCAGAATGAAGTTTGCGTGCTGCCTGCTTCTCCAAGAATTGATGTGACAAATCACACATTGCAAACCTCACATGCTCAAATGGACCTTGTTAAATTTTTATCTCCTTGTCTTTATAGAATCATAGAATCTATGGCATGGAGACAGGCCCTTCGGCCCAAATTGGCCCATGCTGACCAAAAAGCATATCCAAGCTAACCCCATTTGCTTGCATTTGGCCCATGTCCCCTTAAACCTTTCCTATCCATGTATCTGTCCAAATGCCTTTTAAATGTTGTCAATGTCCCTGCCTCAACCACTTCCTCCGGCACTCATTCCACATACATACCACGTTCTGTGTAAAGAAAGTTGCTCCTCAGGTTCCTATTAAAATATTCGAAGGGAATCATGGTGACTCATGATGGAAAGTCTCATTCTTGTTTTTTTTATTTATTGATGGGGTGTGGGTATTGTTGCCCGGACCAGCATTCATTGCCCATCCCTAATTGCCCATTTCAATTGCTCAGTACCATACTGTCCCCAGCACATTTAGCTTTAACTCCCCAAGGCCTGGTTTCATGTTTTTTGTTAATTCTTCAATTCCATGCTAGCTCTAAACAGGTCCACCTACTAAAGTTGCTGAGTTGTCGCAAGAACCCTTGCAATGGTCACACTCCCAGTGGTTGTAAGAGATCCTGCGTGAAAGGAAGGTGGGTTCAATCCAATTCTGGGCTGACACAAACCTGGAAGGGTGAAAAGAAAATAGAAATGTAATAAGGTTTGACTGCAACTCAGTTGGAATCCAAAACTGAAATGTTTCAGCAATGTGATAACTGCTGAAGGGTAGTTAAGAGTCAACCACATTGCTGTAGGTCTGGACTCACCTGTAGGCCAGAGCAGATAAGGACAGCAGATTCCTTTCCTAAAGGACCTGCTGGGTTTTTAACCATACATGGCCATCATCAGACTTTTACTTCCAGGTTTTTTTTGCATTGAATTCAAATTTCAATATTTGCCACAGTGGGATTTGAACCTTGGTCCCCAGAGTATTGCCCTGATCTCTGGATTACTAGTCCAGTAACAATACCATGACTCACCTCATCCCTTATAACAGCTCTGCAAAGGGAGAAGGATACAATCACCACCATTATGTTCGGGTCTTGTTCCTGTTTCTGCTGGGACTAATTCTGTTGCATTGCAGAACAATGATTTGATCCATTGTTGGTTCACCTGCAGCTCAGTGACCCCTTTCCAAAAGGGCGACACAGTGGCACAGTGGTTAGCACTGCTGCCTCACAGCGCCAGGGACCTGGGTTCAATTCCCGGCTTGTATGGTGTCTGTATGTTCTCCCCGTGTCTTTGTGGGTTTCCTCCCACAGTCCGAAAGATGTGCTGGTTAGGTGCATTGGCCATGCTAAATTCTCCCTCAGTGTACCCGAACAGGTGCCGGAGTGTGGCGACTAGGGGAATTTTACAGGGACTTCATTGCAGTGTTAATGTAAGCCTACTTGTGACAAATAAATAATTAAACTAAAAACGCCCTCTCCCCCTCAGCTCAGCGATCCCCTATCCCCTAGTTTCCAGGTAAATGTGAAAACTTGATTTTCTAATTGTTGACATTTAGTTCTGCGTTTTCATTTCTTTATTTGAGGCCACTACCTCCCTCTGTACTGTGAATTACATTTGCCTTATTTGCAATTTCCTATTAAATTTTCTTTTTAGCCCTTGGGTAAGGTTAACCTTCCTGCTCACAAAGATATTTTTTCCGTTGTTGAATATGTCTGTCTCCTCCTTTAAGAAATAAGTCTTGTGGTAATATGGAGAATTTGTACCGGGTATGACACGGCATCTGTGGTTCAAAACTGTCTGAAAATGTTTGGCTTACATATTTACTGTGCATCAAAACATCAGCTTGCTTTAATATCTAACATTCCACAATTTTCATCTGTCTCTTGAAGATTCTAGGCAAGACCAAAAACGATTTAACTTTCTGTTTTGATTATTTAGGGAAAAAATAACAGTATCTCTCAGGTCTCCCTGCATCACGCAACATTTCCCAGTTAAAGGCAAGACTATTCAACAGCAATCAACATTAGTGTCAATTGCAAGGGGGCACAGGTTCAAGGTGAGAGGGGGAAAGTTTAAGGGAGATGTGTGAGGGAAGTTTTTCATACAGAGAATGGTGGATGTCTGGAACACGCTGCCAGAGGAGGTGGTGGAAGCAGGCACATTGGCAGCATTTAAGAGGCACCTGAATGGGTACATGAATACAGAGGGAATAGAGGGATATGGTCCGAGTAAGGGCAAAATGTTTTTGTTTCGTTAGGGCCTGTTCTTGTGCTGTACTTTTCTTTGTTCTCTGTTCTATTAACCCATCAACTATTTTGGGGGAAGATGGTGGCATAATAATAATGTCACTGGGCTAGTAATCCAGAGGCCCAGGCTAATGCTCTGGGGACAGAATCAAAGAATCCTACAGTGCAGGAGGAGGCCATTTGGCCCATCAAGTCTGCACCGACCACAATCCCACCCAGCCCTATCCCCATGCTCGTTCAAATCCCACCACGGCACTGTTAGAATTTAAATCCAATTAATAAATCTGGATTTGAAAGCTAATCACAGTAATGGTGACCATGATTGTTGTAAACCCCATCTGGTTCACTAATGTCATTTAGGGAAGGAAATCTGCTGTCCTTATCTGGTTTAGACCACATGTCATAGAATCCTACAGTGCAGAAGGAGGCCATTTGGCCCATCGACCACAATACCACCCAGGTCCTATCCCCATAATCCCATGCATTTACCCTAGCTAGTCCCACTGACATTAAGGGGCAATTTAGCATGGCCAATCCACCTAACCTGCATATCTTTGGACTGTGGGAGGAAACTGGAGCATCCGGAGGAAACCCAGGCAGACATGGGGAGAACATGCAAACTCCACACAGACAGTGACCCAAGCTGGGAATCGAACCCAGGTCACTGGCGCTGTGAGGCAGCAGTGCTGACCATGGTGCCACTGTGCTGCCCCAGATACCAGATCCATAGCATTGTGGTTGACTCTTAATTTTCCTCTGAAAAGGCTAAACAAGTCATGTACTTCAAGGGCAATTAGGAATGAGTGACAAAGGCTGGCCTTGCCAGCGATCCCACGTCCCATGGAAGAGTGAAGGATCTGATTTTTCTCTTACTCTATCTATCTTTATCTCTCCTTCCTACATCTACTCTCCATCTACTAACACCTGATGATGGAGGGAGGGAGCTTTATATGTGAGGACTCATGACTACAACCCTGACTCCCTACACTTAACAAGTAAGAATGCCGCAATGTTGCACTGCCCAGCAGAAACTAGCATCAACAGATGGGCCACCCATTAAACACCCCGCCCAAATTTCCTATCCTTCTCCAGGTGCTAAATGGTACAAAGACACTCCTGAACTTTCAAAAAGATTCTAAGATGTACATAACAACTGGCAGAAATGGAAACAATAAATTTTAAAATGGAAAATGCTAAATACAAACAAAAAAAGTTGTTGACAGGCCACTACTTGAAGTAAAATTTGATTAAATGTACTTCCTCAAACATCGGAAAGAGATAGGATCAGGCAGGCTAGGAAAGTGTTTCTCTGGAGTAAAGGGAAATACAGTGTCATCAGGGAGGAAATTAGACGGGTAAATTGGAAGGAGGCATTCTTGGGGAAAAGTACCGAAGGAAAGTGGAGGATTTTCAAGGAATGTTTGTCTGGAGCTCTGCATGACAACGTTCCGATGAGACAGGGGGGTGTTGGTAGGGTACGGGAACCGTGGTGCACGAAGGTTGTGATGAACCTGGTGAATAAGAAAAGAGAGGCGTACAGAAGGTTCAGAGAGCTAGGAGGTGTTAAGGATTTAGAGGAGTATACGGGATGTAGGAAGGAGCTTAAGAAGGAAATTAGGAGAGCGAGAAGGGGTCATGAGAAGGCCTTGGCGGGTAAGATTAAGGAGAATCCCAAGGCTTTCTACAAATATGTCAAGAGTAAAAGGATGAGATGTGAAGGCATAGGACCCTTAAAAGGTGAAGGGAGAAAAGTTTGTGCGGAACCGTTAGAAATGGCGGAGCTGCTTAATGAATACTTTACCTCGGTATTCACGGTGGAAAGGGATCTGGGTGGTTGTACTGCTGGTTTGCGGTGGACAGAAAGGATCGAGCATGTGGACATAAAGAAAGAGGATGTGTTGGAACTATTGAATGGCATCAAGGTTGGTAAGTCGCCGGGACCGGATGGGATGTACCCCAGGTTACTGTGGGAGGCGAGGGAGGAGATTGCGGAGCCTTTGGCGATGATCTTTGCATCGTCGATGGAGACGGGAGAGGTTCCGGAGGATTGGAGGATTGCAGATGTGGTCCCTATATTCAAGAAAGGGAACAGGGACAGCCCGGGAAATTACCGACCGGTGAGTCTAACCTCAGTGGTTGGTAAGTTGATGGAGAGGATCCTGAGAGACAGGATTTATGATCATCTAGAGAAGTTTAGTATGATCAAAAGTAGTCAGCACGGCTTTGTCAAGGGCAGGTCGTGCCTTACGAGCCTGGTTGAGTTCTTTGAAAATGTGACCAAACACATTGACGAAGGAAGAGCGGTGGATGTGGTCTATATGGACTTCAGCAAGGCGTTCGATAAGGTCCCCCATGCAAGACTTCTTGAGAAAGTGAGAGGGCATGGGATCCAAGGGGCTGTTGCCTTGTGGATCCAGAACTGGCTTGCCTGCAGAAGGCAGAGAGTGGCTGTGGAGGGGTCTTTCTCTGCATGGAGGTCAGTGACCAGTGGAGTGCCCCAGGGATCTGTTCTGGGACCCTTGCTGTTTGTCATTTTCATAAATGACCTGGATGAGGAAGTGGAGGGATGGGTTGGTAAGTTTGCTGACGACACCAAGGTAGGTGGTGTTGTGGATAGTTTGGAGGGATGTCAGAAGTTGCAGCGAGACATAGATAGAATGCAAGACTGGGCGGAGAAGTGGCAGATGGACTTCAACCCGGATAAGTGTGTGGTGATCCATTTTGGCAGATCCAATGGGATGAAGCAGCAGTATAATATGAAGGGTACCATTCTTAGCAGTGTAGAGGATCAGAAGGACCTTGGGGTCCGGGTCCATAGGACTCTTAAATCGGCCTCGCAGGTGGAGGATGCGGTCAAGAAGGCGTACGGCGTACTGGCCTTCATTAATCGAGGGATTGAGTTTAGGAGTCGGGAGATAATGCTGCAGCTTTATAGGACCCTGGTTAGACCCCACTTGGAGTACTGCGCGCAGTTCTGGTCACCTCATGACAGGAAAGATGTTGAAGCCATTGAAAGGGTGCAGAGGAGATTTACAAGGATGTTGCCTGGATTGGGGGGCATGCCTTATGAGGATAGGTTGAGGGAGCTTGGTCTCTTCTCCCTGGAGAGACGAAGGATGAGAGGTGACCTGATAGAGGTTTACAAGATGTTGAGAGGTCTGGATAGGGTAGACTCTCAGAGGCTATTTCCAAGGGCTGAAATGGTTGCTACGAGAGGACACAGGTTTAAGGTGCTGGGGGGTAGGTACAGAGGAGATGTCAGGGGTAAGTTTTTCACTCAGAGGGTGGTGGGTGAGTGGAATCGGCTGACGTCGGTGGTGGTGGAGGCAAACTCGTTGGGGTCTTTTAAGAGACTTCTGGATGAGTACATGGGATTTAATGGGATTGAGGGCTATAGATAGGCCTAGAGGTGGGGATGTGATCGGCGCAACTTGTGGGCCGAAGGGCCTGTTTGTGCTGTGGCTTTCTATGTTCTATGTTCTATCTGCAAAACAATGTCTGAACTCTATTGACCATCTCATAAGAACATAAGAACTAGGAGCAGGAGTAGGTCATCTGGCCCCTCGAGCCTGCTCCGCCATTCAATAAGATCATGGCTGATCTTTTTGTGGACTCAGCTCCACTTACCCACCCGCTCACCATAACCCTTAATTCTTTTACTGTTCAAAAATCTATCTATCTTTGTCTTAAAAACATTCAATGAGGTAGCCTCAACTGCTTCACTGGGCAGGGAATTCCACAGATTCACAACCCTTTGGGTGAAGAAGTTCCTCCTCAACTCAGTCCTAAATCTGCTCCCCTTATTTTGAGGCTATGGCCCCTAGTTCTGGTTTCACCCGCCAGTGGAAACAACCTCCCTGCTTCTATCTTATCTATTCCCTTCATAATCTTACATGTTTCTATAAGATTCCCCCTCATTCTTCTAAATTCCAATGAGTATAGCCCCAGTCTACACCCTCTCTCCTCATAAGCCAACCCTCTCAACTCCAGAATCAACCTATTGAATCTCCTCTGCACCTCCTCCAGTGCCCTCTCCTTTCTCAAGTCTCTTCAATCTAAAGAATTGTGAGCCCCCACCACTGGGAGACGAGTTTCACAATGAGCTGATTTCTTTCAAGGATGTCCATGTTTTATTCCACACCCGACTGGATCAGCTATGCCCAAATGTGTTGTGTTTTTTTTGGTTTCCAAGTGCTATGTGTAAATGAACAACAACAGATTGCACTTATATAGAGCCTTTATCACAGCAAAAACATTAGACAGTACTTCACAGGAGCAATTATCAAACAGAATTACAACTTTTTGGTCAAAGGGATTTTAAGGAGTGCCATTGAGAAGGAGAGAGAGATTGTAGGGGATTTCCCCCCCCCCCCCCCCCCCCCCCACCCCAATGGAGGCAGCCCACCATAGGCCACCAGCAAGATCCTCTGGTCTCACCATGTCTACAGTGTTTTGTGTGGCTCCTCCATCCCGCCATGGGGGTGTTGCCTTCGTCGGGACCAGAAGATCCCGCCCGTGGGAAGGGCCAGAAAATTCAGCCCAGTGAATTGGAAAGGTTCAGGGAGGGAATTCTAGAACTTAAGGCCAACCTGAAGGCATGTCTGCCAGTGGTGGAATGATGAAGATTGGGGATGCACAAGAGGCCAGAGTAGAGTTGGAGAGTCATAGTCATAGAGATTTACAGCACAGAGACAGGCCCTTCAGCCTGTTGTGTCTGTGCTGGCCGTCAAGCACCTATCTATTCTCATCCTGTTTCCAGCACTTTGTCCGTAGCCTTGTATCCAATAGCATTTCAAGTACTCATCTAAATAATTCTTAAATATTGTGAGGGTCTCTGCCTCTACCACCCTTTCAGGCAGTGAGTTCCAGACTCCCACAACACTCTGGATGAAATGATTTTTCCTCAGATCCACTCGAAATCTCCTGTCCCTTACCTTAAATCTGTGCCCCTATGTTATTGACTCCTCTACTAAGTTCCTTCCTATCTCCCCTATCTGCGCCTCTCAGAATTTTGTACACCTCAACTGGGACCCCCTCAGCCTTCTCTGCTGGAAGGAAAACAACTCCATCCCAGCCAGCTGTCTTCACAGCAGAAATGCTTCAACCCAGGCAGCATCCTGGTGAGTCTCCTCTGCACCCTCTCCACCGCAATCACATCCTTCCTATCGTGGAGCTCAGAAACCACTGAGAATTCCCGTTTCACAAAGTGAAGAACGAAAGTAAAAACACAGGAAGGGAGGTTAATCATCAGGATCATGGAATCATAGAATCATACAGCGCAGAAGAGGCCCTTCAGCCCATCGAGTCTGCACACGACAGGCTGAAGGACCATTGATGATCTCTCAAAGCATTTTACAGCCACTGATTTACATTTGAAATGTAGGGGGCGATTCTCCCAAAAGTGCTGAATTGGTGGGAAAACTGTTCTAAATCCCCACTGTTTTTCAGTGCAGCTTCAGACCGGAATCTCCCCACTCTGTGCAATGTAGAGGTCACAATCGGGAATCTCATTAAAAAAACAAGGGGGGGCGGGGCCTATTCGCACCGGAGTCTGACAGTCCTGGAACTCTGCACATGCGCGATCTGTCAGTCTCCCTGTTTGCTGGTCAGCTCAATCGCTGGCCAGCCCGGGACCACCGCAGTGCTGCCCCTCCAGCTCCTCCCATGGCCTGATCGCAGCCCGCACAACAATTCCCAGGCCAACCTTGACCCCCGCCCGCCCCAGAGCGCCCCAATGTCTATTCCACCCCCCAGCAGTGGCGATCGCCCCACCCCATCACTCTCACCCCAGCAGACTCACCCCCACTGACCTCCCTCGGGGTCAGACCCCCCTGGGAGGCAGACCGCCCACCCCCCCCCCCACCACCCCCCCCCCACCCCCCCCCCCCCCACCCCCCGGCATGCCACCACCCCTCCCCCAGCCCATCCCAATCGCTGACCTCCCTCCAGCCCAAACCAATCGGCCGGTTGGACGGGCGCGGGTCGGTCCAGCCGGTCGGACGGGCACGGGTCGACTGGGTCAGTCCCAGGGGTGCAATGCAGAGTGGCAGCGGGATCCCCCATCCCCACCAATCACCCCTAGGCTCCCCCCCTTGGCACTGCCCAATGCCCGGGGGCACAGTCTGGCACTGCCAGGATGCCCATGCCCAGGGGACCACTCCCCCACCGCTCGACCCCCTGGGGAGCCCCGATTGCTCCCCCCTTCATTCCGGCAGTGTCTCCCGCTAGTTCCCCGTGCGTGGAGAGCTAGGCTGAACCCCTCGGAATGAAGTACTCCTGGCGGGGTGGGAGATTCTATCGGGCCCGGTAAATTCCCGATAATCACATGCAAAACATATTTAAACTATATTAAAAAAAGATTCAAATGACTTACCTGTCTTCCTGCCGGTTTCCAGCGTGACCTGGACTGCGACTGTTCTCCGGCTCTGGGAGACGTGCATGCATTCCCGGCGCATGCACAAATCCCGGAAAAAGACCAACAACGCTATTCTCCCGACCGGGCCCGCCAGAAAAGTTACGGGTCGCGATGGGAGAATCGGGCCCATAGTCACTGATGTAATGTTGGAAAATATGTTCCAAACTGCTTCTTTGATGAATAGAGAAATGTATGGAAAATGATAAACTGTAAAAGTGATCACAGAGTTGTTTGGTCTTCAAGGCTGCTATTTAAGAATGTGATTGTGTTGGACCAAATTAATTTTCTTAATTAAGTGATGAAAGTAGTTTGAGAAGATCTGAGGCTAAAAATATTTGCCTTCAACATCTAACCCAGGAATCTACATTGTAGAATCTGCCTTTCTACATTTCTACATTTAGCGAACAATTCACTACCAGATTCCCCTGTCTCAGTTGCAAATCCACCTCTCTAAGTCACTGAGGCATCTTTCCTTTAATTTCCTTTTCAATAATTTTCTCCTGTTTTTCCCCTCCTTGCTGGATGCTGACTCTTGCCAGAGCAAGATGGTACATCACCCTAGGTGTGAAACTTGCCAGTGAGTGCCAACAGACCACTCGCCCACAAAATACATCATAGTCACTGTCCAACCTGCCCGCACCAAATGTCCATATCCACACACTGACCTGCAAGACCCACTAATTAATTAGTCAGAAGTGGGAACGACCCATTAGGATGCCGCAATTAACACAGACTGGGAATTAAACCACGGATATTCCGTTGTGTATTCCTTAATATTGCACCCCTGGTTCTGAGGTTAAGGGTTAATTTCTGTGTATTTACTCAAATGTAGCTACTTCAGCATGTCACTAACAACATGCTGGCTCACACTACAGCTGAAGGTTCTGCTAATCCCTCACTAAAACTGAAACCGATGTGGCCTTCCACATGGATGCCCTTCAGAGACTGGTAGCATCAGAACATTTTAGGAGCAAGGAACATTCAGCTTTTATGATGCAGTTAGGATTTAGAGCTGGAAAATGGGTGCACCCAGGGCCACTTTCAAACAGAAAAGTCCCACACCTGAACAGCACTATGGATGCAGGAGTATAAGTGAATCCCCGCACTCACTCCTATGTCAGCCACCTGAAACAGACATTCAGCCTTTGCCGAATATAAATGAGGTTCTTGACACGTGTTTCAGGACTACTGCACTGAATTGGTGAACGATGTAGCTACTCTGTTCAGGATTACTGGGGCAGCACGGTGGCCCAGGGAGCGGCACGGTGGTACAGTGTTTAGCACCGCTGCCTCACAGCACCAGGGACCCAGGTTCGATTCCGGCCTTGGGTCACTGTCTGTGTGGAGTTTGCACATTCTCCCCTTGTCTTCGTGGGTTTCCTCCGGATGCTCCAGTTTCCTCCCACAGTCCAAAGATGTGTAGGTTAGGTGGATTGTCCATGCTAAATTGCCCCTTAGTTTAAAGTTTATTTATTAGTGTCACAAGTAGGCTTACATTAACACTGCAATGAAGTCACTGTGAAAATTTCCTAGTCTCCACACTCCGGCACCTGTTCGGGTACACTGAGGGAGAATTTAGCACGGCCAATGCACCTAACCAGCATGTCTTTCAGACAGTGGGAGGAAACCAGAGCACCCAGAGGAAACCCATGCAGACACGAGGAGAACGTGCCGACTTCACACAGACAGTGAACCAAGCCGGGAATTGAACCCGGGTCCCTGAAGCTGTGAGGCAGCAGTGCTAACCACTGTGCCGTTGTGCTGTCCTGTGTCCCACGTGTCCCAAGATGTGTAGGTTAGGTGCATTGGCCATGGCAAATGCATGGGGCTACGGGGATAGGGCTGCGGGGGTGGTGGGCTTGGGTAAGATATTCTTTCGGAGAGTCGGTGCAGACTCGATGAGCCAAATGGCCTCCTTCTGCTCTGTAGGGATTCAATGGATCCTATGGTTCTTGAGGAGGGGCTGCAGCTACCAAAAGTACATTTTTTAAAAAATGTTTCTGTGGGTATACTACAGGCCAGCGATAGAGTATGTCTGCCATGAGGGACCTTGTCAAACGCTTTACTAAAATCTACTGCAACTTTGATGACCTGACCGGGCTCATTCCCCAGTACTAGGTCCAGTATAGCCCCCTCTCTAGTTGGACTGTCAACATATTGTTCCAAAGAGCCTTCCTGTACGCATTTTATAAATTCTTCTCCGTCCAGGCCCCCAGCCCTAAGCGATTTCCAGTCTATGTGAGGGAAATTAAAGTCTCCCACTACAACAACCCTATTTTTTCTGCACCTGTCCAGAATCTCCTTACATATCCGATAGCCTGTAGATAACCACATGAACAGACTGGGAATAGAGGGATACAAAAGAATGGTCTAGTGGCCACATGAGCGGCGCAGGCTTGGAGGGCCGAAGGGCCTGTATTGTTCTTTTTTGTTGGGTCCAGGATGAACGGGAGAGTTCCCACTGGCTTCACAGCATTCATTCAAGTCACTGGTGGCCTGGGTTTAGCTTCCTCTGACCACTGGCCTTTGAGTTACTGGAAAAAATTGGAATGTTGATTGGAAATCTAAATTGATGTTGGTATTTCCAACTCATTTACCTATGGATCACTGAGAAAATCAGGACAGTAATATATCACAAATGCATCATAAATATTCCCTAACTCATTAGGTTTAATCCTCCCATATAATCATTGAATCATAGAATGATAGAGAACAGCAGAAGATCGTTTGGCCCTTTGCACTTGTGCTGGTTCTTTGGTAGAACTTCCAATTAATCTCATTCCCTTACACTTTCCTGAAACAACTCCTCAGAGGCCGGTGTCCCTTCACCAGATTCCCTTTATTTACAAACTTGTCTCCACTCCTAAGAGTGTTTCAGGTTCAAAGTCAGAATCCAGGGTGTCAGTCGCCCTGACGCTCCTCAATATATACACAGGTGAGACTCCCTGATTGGACAGGCAGTCCTTACCTCAATCAGGGAGCTCATACTCCAAGAGGCCCACCTCATGGGCCTCTTTGAGGCCATTATGTTTCCCCTCAGTCCTGTAAAGGTTTTCCCTTTGTTCCCATCTGGGGCAAAGTACAGATCTGCATTCCAAAAATAAAGTAAGATTTCAGCATGTGTTATTTAGCAGTGTTCTTTTTTATTTGTTAGTCTCTAATTTAACATCTATCGCCTTTATTCATGTGACAGGGCCGTATTGGATCGTCTGCAGTGGCGTGAATATTCCCTTTTGTCTATGCAGGAAGTCGCTAAAGCTTTGATGTGATCCAGACCACTTCTTTTTCTGTTTACAGCTGCTACACCATCAGCCCTGCTATCACAGCCATTGTACATGCCTAGCTACTCGAGCTATTATTGCCTTTCCATTAGGAAAGAGCTTCTAACGTTTCAAGTGAACCCATTATAACTACCTTGTTTAACATCTGTGTTGCAGCAATAGACAGTTGTTATAATAACTGTTTTTGAAGCAAACTGGTAATTCATTAAGACTAAGTAGTAGGCTTTAAGGCCTATGAATATAATCCTCTTACATCAAAAAGTAGAAAGCATTTACTGACATCAAGCGTTATGTTCCTAGATAGTTAACAGTCGTATCAACATTCGGGCAAGTGATTTGCTGCAACAAGGGATCTGGCATTCTGAATGAGTTGCGATTAATGGAAGGTGGAGGTTGGTTTGGTAAACACAAGAGAAGTCAAGGATTGAAGTGATAAAAGCACGAACTAGCTTGATGGGAGGGCTGGTGGGCAAGAGACATGTAACCGATGCAGAGGTGGGACAAAATGTTCTTCACTGGAGCAGTAAACTTCAGAGCGGAATCTGGATTAGGGGATCTCAAACACAAAGTGGTGGGAAAGGTGAGAATGCAGCTGCGGATTACTGTACATTCCAGGGTTTTAGAAAGAAAGGGAAGCTTGGAATAGGGGAGCGATCGGAGAGAATGGAAATGTTACATGTGGGTTTGTCCTTGGATGAGAATGGCAATCGAGAGTGAGATAAAACAGTGCCAGACACAAGTTAGTGATATCACCGAGCATGGGATTGCGGAAGGGGTGATGAAGAGCTGGAATCAAAAGAGTAAAAAGTAAAATTTATTTATTAGTGTCACAAGTAGGCTTGCATTAACACTGCAATGAAGTTACTGTGAAAATCCACACTCCGGTGCCTGTTCGGGTACCCTGAGGGAAAATTTAGTATGGTCATTGCTCCTAACCAGCATGCCTTTCGAACTCTCGGAGGAAACCGGAGCACCCGGAGGAAACCCACGCAGACATGGGGAGAACGTGCAAACTCCACACATACAGTTACCCAAGCCGGGAATCAAGCCCAGGTCTCTGCTTTGTCACGCAACCTGATGGAAGCTCATCATGACAAGCTATGTGCCTGACCTTTCCTCTGTCGACCCAAATGGGTTTTGTGGAATCAGCATAATTGGCACAAAGTTATTGGGCTTCTGATTGGATTTGCCCCCTACACTAACTAAAAAATTGCTATTTGCCAGGCAAGATATCACGCCCATTATAATTGCACTTGTTAATGAGGCCTTTAAGCTCTTAATTTCCTGTAACTCCTAGCAACCCTGGATACCGAGAACATGATGGTGTGCCTTGTGCCCAAGCTTTGCTATCTCAGTGATGACGGAAGCACAGTGGTGCAATGTTGCTCAATCATTATTGCTCACTTCGAATTTGCTGATTCCTTTATAAATTATGTTTATTCTTGGAGTGTGAGCTGCATCCCATTTGTTGACCATTCTTATTTCCCTGAGGACAGTAAGAGTCAGCTACACATATTGAGACTGGAGTCTTACGCAGGAAAGCTCCATCAACATAAGCATATGGATAATCAGTTGGGATTTTTTCATATAATCATAGGACCCCTACGGTGCAGAAGGAGGCCATTCGACCCATCAAGCCTACACCGACAACAATCCCACCCAAGCTCTATCCCCGTAATCATCTTGCTTATCCCCCTGTCACGAAGGGGCAATTTAGCACGGCCAATCCACCTAACTCGCACATCTTTGGACTGTGGGAGGAAACTGGAGCACCCGGAGGAAACCCATGCAGGCACGGGGAGAACATGCAAACTCTGCACAGACATTTACCTGAGGCCAGAATTGAACGAGGGTCCCTGGCACTGTGAGGTGGCAGTGCTAACCATTGTGCCACTGTGCCACTGTGTCAACCCAATTTATTAATTTATTTTGATTATTTTGTCAATCAATTTTTCATTTTCCTTTGGTGCTAGACTCCAAAATAGCAGATTCAAATTGACAATTTACCATAGGGACAATTGAACTTTTAACATGTTGGTAACCAGTCCAATACAGTATACATTATTCCATCATTCCCATCCATACTTGGGCAGATATATTCATTGTTGTCATCTCGGCTGGATAATTGGTGAGTTGACATAATTGCCCTCTGCCTGATTTCCCACCCTAACCACATATATTCTATGGATTTTTTATTCATCCATATTAATGGATTCTATGATCCATTATGCAGAACACAGGGACATATTGAGCTTTCAGTATGTACCCTCAGGCTCGAAGAATGCAGCTCTGAATGAGATAGTAGATGCTGAATTTTCCAGCCTCCGTTCATGTCGGAACAAAGATTTGAGGGGGGTGGGGGGGGGGTGGGGGTGTGGGGGGGGGGGCCTCTAAAAATGATCGTTTGGATCCAGTTCTGGGATTCTCAACCTCATGCCAATTGCCAACAATTTTTAGTTGCTTGAGTTCTGCTCTCCCAAACTTACCAGTTCCATTTAGGGGCTGGGCATTTTAGACAGGAACCTTCTGACAGATAAGTTCAAAAGATGTTGTCAACTTCACGTGTCATAACAGTAGTGCTGTATGATAAGCTTTTTATGCAGTGATTGGTCACAGGGTTATGTTCTTAAACCGCAAGGATCTGTTTTGGGGCCACTGCTGTTTGTCATTTTTATTAATGACCTGGATGAGGGCGTGGAAGGATGGATTAGTAAATTTGCGGATGACACTAAAGTCGGTGGAGTTGTAGACAGTGCCGAGGGAAGTGGCAGGTTACAGAGGGACATAGATAAGCTGCAGAGCTGGGCTGAGAGGTGGCAAATGGAGTTTAATGCGGAAAAGTGTGAGGTGATTCACTTTGGAAGGAGTAACAGGAATACAGAGTACTGGGCTAATGGTAAGATACTTGGTAGTGTGGATGAACAGAGGGATCTGGGTGTCCATGTGCATAGATCCCTGAAAGTTGGCACCCATGTTGATAGGGTTGTTAAGAAGGCGTACGGTGTGTTAGCTTTTATTGGTAGAGGGATTGAGTTTTGGAGCCAGGAGGTCATGCTGCAACTGTACAAAACTCTGGTGCGGCCGCACTTGGAGTATTGCGTACAGTTCTGGTCGCCGTATTATAGGAAAGATGTGGAAGTGTTGGAAAGGGTGCAGAGGAGATTTACCAGGATGTTGCCTGGTATGGTGGGAAAATCGTATGAGGAAAGGCTGAGGGGCTTGAGGTTGTTTTCGTTAGAGAGAAGAAGGTTAAGGGGTGACTTAATAGAGGCATACAAGATGATCAGAGGATTAGATAGGGTGGATAGTGAGAGCCCTTTTCCTCAGATGGTGATGGCTAGCACGAGGGGACATAGCTTTAAATTGAGGGGTGAGAGATATAGGACAGATGTTAGAGGTAGGTTATTTACTCAGAGAGTAGTAAGGGCGTGGAATGCCCTGCCTGCAGCAGTAGTGGACTCGTCAACATTCAAATGGTTATTGGATAAACATATGGATGATATTGGAATAGTGTAGATTAGAGGGGCTTTAGATTGGTTCCACTGGTCAGCGCAACATTGAGGGCCGAAGGGCCTGTACTGCGCTGTAATGTTCTATGTTCTAAAAGGTAAGTGACCATTGAATTGGTCACCATTGTGAAAGTGGAAAGGTGTTCAAATCCATTAGAGTACATTATCCAGTGGATAAAGTTTTCTTCTGGGTTGAAATATAGTGATATTCAGTTATTTCCTGTGACCTAATCTTTTCATTGAAAGACAGTTCAGACATTTGGTCCAACACTTTTAAGCTTGAGCTTAAGATTTAAAAGGTTGGCTGAGCTCCAAATGTCACCAATGGATTCAGCTAAGCTGTGTTTGTTGACACAGCTGTCAAGGAGACAGTGAATTTTTTAATCTTGACAGTTTTATGAGAATTAAAATACCTCCCAATGTTATTATAGAGCTCAAAAGTTCTGTACATAGGTGGATGGGTATAGGAATCAATGATTATGGGGATGGGTGAATGAGCATGGAGGGTGAGGGATACGGGAATAGATGAGGGGGTGCATGTGAGTATGTGGTGAGTGGAGTATGGTGAGATTGGGATGAGGGGTTATAGTCGGTGAGGGGGTTTAGGGGCCTCACAATCTTCCTCAGAGCTGAACCAACATCCCAGCGAATAGTGGCGGATCTTCTAACCTGGCCTTTTCTGCCTCTGTCCGGCTTTGGGAGGCTGTATCCCTGACTCCAACCTGTCTTCACTCTGCAGGGTGGATCCACAGTGGATAGGTATGGCCACTCAGGAGTTGGGATCGCAAAATCAGGAAATGTTACGATTTGCAAAGATAAAAATCTGGGCCTTGAAGTGTAGTGCTTGAGCCTTTCAAAGCGATCCTATCAAATTCTTGGGTGGCACGATAGCATAGTGATTAGCACTGCTGCTTCACAGCTCCAGGGACCTGGGTTCGATTCCCGGCTCGGGTCACGGTCTGTGTGGAGTTTGCACATTCTCCCCGTGTCTGCGTGGGTTTCCTCCGGGTGCTCCGGTTTCCTCCAACAGTCCAAAGATGTGTGGGTTAGGTGGATTGGCCAAGCTAAATTGCCCCTTGGTGTCCCGGGATGCATAGATTAGAGCGATTAGTGGGTAAATATGAAGGTTAGAGGGATTAGCGGGTGAATATGTAGGGATATGGGGATGGGGCCTGGGTGGGATTGTTGTCGGTGCAGACTCGATGGGCCGAATGGCCTCTTTCTGCACTGTAGGGTTTCTATGGTTCTATGGTTTCTTTTTATATTGTGAACACTTTGACCAGATCATCCCTCCAATTTCTTAATCAAGTTTATGCAAACCATCTTCATAATTTAACTCCCTTATCCCCTCGGAACAGGATCTGTCTGCTTTCACAAGAGGAAATTGAAATATCAGACCTCGCATTACTCTTAGATCAACTCAACCTTGGGCTAGCTTTCCGTTTGTAACCTAAAGAAACGAAATGCCACTTGCTGTGCGACAGAGAGCATCAGAAGAAAGATTGTGAAATCTCCTTCCCTCCACCTCATTGTTTTTATTATTTCTCACTTTCCTGTTACTCACATGCAACGGTTCATTCCTCCCACTGGCTGAAATGAAGAACAGATTTTATTAAGCCCACTCTTCAATATGTAAGTGCTTTAGCTTGGGTCCTGTCAGCTCTTTCTTGCTATAACTTTGCTGCCAATTCTCTTCTGCTATTCCGTGATTATGACTGTGGTTTTTGTACTTAGAGCTGCTACAAACCAGATGAACCTATCACAGAAATTGATCCGATTTCACTCATGGTTAAGTATTGCAGCTGTTGGGATGGTCTGGGCACTTGCTGAATTCCCTTCCCATCACAGACAGAGTGGTGTACCTCTCACCTCTGAGGAGTTCTCTGTTTTCTCGAACACCCATCTCTTACTTTGGTCTTGTGTTTTCTCATCTTAAAAGTTTGTAGAATGCGAGTACTTTCCTCTTTGAAATGATCACTTCCTACAATACAATCAATCGGATTTGGGATCTTTATTTAACTCTGGAATGTTGATGAGGCGGCACGGTGGCACAGTGGTTAGCACTACTGCCTCATAGCACCAGCGACCCAGGTTCAATTGCCTGCCTGTGTGGAGTTTGCACATTCTCCCCATGTCTGCGTTGGTTTCCTCCGGATGCTCCGGTTTCCTCCCACAGTCTGAAAGACGTGCTGGTTAGGCGCATTGGCCGTGCTAAATTCTCCCTGCGTGTACCCAAACAGGGGCCAGAGTGTGGCGACCAGGGGATTTTCACAGTAACTTCATTGCAGTGTTAATGTAAGCCTACTTGTGACACTAATAAATAAACTTAAACTTAGGTGGCTCATTATTTTGGATTCTTGGATGCGTTTAAAAGATGTGATCAGAGTTAATGAAGACTGCAACATTACCGACATTTTTTACCGAAACAATGTCTGCAGCTCCTTGACTATTATTACTTATTCTGAAGTTGTGTTGAACTTAGGTTTCCAGACATTGGGGGAAATACCTTGGATTATTCCTCCAGCCCACAAAGCCTCTGAGCTTCATGTGATGTATGCAGGGAGCAAATAGCGGATGTGGATCATTTTAAAAAGGTTATCTGTAGCCAAGTCTTTTTCCCATTCAGCCGCTGATAAATTATATTTGCTTACCTATGTAATAACAAATTTGCCTGCTGGATAGATTTATTAGCTGTTAATATAGAAAAATAAGGAAATGTGAGTTTAAGTGCCTTGACTTCCATACTTATGGGACATCATTAAATCTGAAATAACTCAATATAGAACAATAGTGTATTGATATGCTTTAAATATGAGTGACTCTGATTAGATTATACATCATGGGGGAAGATGGTGGCACAGTGGTAATGTCACTGGATTTTTAATCCAGAGACCCAGAAAATGCTCTGGGAACATGGGTTCAAATCCCACCATGGCAGCTGGTGGAATTTAAATTCAATTAATAAATCAGGAATGTAAAGCTAGTCTCAGTGATGACGACAATGACAATTGTCATAAAAGCCCATCTGGTTCACTAGGGAAGGAAATATGGCTCTAAATTGGGAGAGGGGAGTGTGCAGCGGGATTTGGGTGTCCTTGTGCACCAGCCACTGAAGGTAAGCATGCAGGTGCAGCAGGTGGTAAAGAAGGCAAATTGTATGTTGGCCTTCATTGCGAGAGGTTTCGAGTACAGGAGCAGGGATGTGTTGTTGCAATTATACAGGGCCTTGGTGAGGTCACACCTAGAGTAATGTGCGCAGTTTTGATCTCCTGGTCTGAGGAAGGATGTTCTTGCTCTTGAGGGAGTGCAGCGATGGTTTACCAGGCTGATTCCGGGAATGGCGGGACTGATGTATGAGATTGACTAGGTTAGGATCGTTTTTGCTGGGGTTCAGATGAATAAGGGGGGAATCTCATGGAGACTTAAAAAATTCTAACGGGACTAGACAGGATAGATGCAGGGAGGATATTCCCGATGGTGGGGGAGTCCAGAACGAGGGGTCACAGTCTGAGGATTCGGGGTAAACCATTTAGGACAGAGGTGAGGAGACATTTCTTCACCCAAAGGGTGGTGAGCCTGTGGGATTCATTACCACAGAAAGTAGTTGATGCCAAAAGATTGAATGTATTCAAGAGGCAGCTGGATATAGCACTTGGGGCGAACGGGATCAAAGGTTATGGGGAGAAAGCAGGATTAGGCTATTGAGTTGGATGGTCAGCCTTGATCGTAATGAATGGTGGAGCAGGCTCGGTGGGCCGAGTAGCCTCCTCCTGCCCCTATCTTCTATGTTTCTATGTTCCTATGAACCTGTCACTGGGAGAATTGCAATGTGATTTTACAGGGGTGAATAGTTTGGCCCGGTCTAGATTCTCCGCTTCAGCCTTCCACCAAACCCGAGAATTCCACCCATTAACTTGCAAAAACAATATGAGATTCCTGACTGACACAGGCACTTTGACAACACAACAGACCGGAGGCAGAAATTAATTCACTCATTGCATTTTAACTGCCCATGACTCATGTGACTTTTGTTGGGGAGGAGAGTAAAAACTGTCCTCCCCCCAACACTTTGTGTCAGTATTAGATTCTCTCAGACCTGACCTGGTAAAGTGACCTTTATTCCAACTCATTAATGTCAGTGCAACTTTATGCCATTTCCCACTCTCACACACACTCTGGTGCCTTTTCTCATTGATGACGCTAATTTAGCGCCGATTAGTGTTCAGTCAGTAGAAGATTGAGGTTGCCCAAGCTCATTTCACACAGGATTCTTTCTGTAATTAGATGAATCTCTCATTCTTTCAGTCCACACAGGAACTGTGTCAGATGCCATTGAGTAAAGGACAAAGGACAACATCTAAACCACCACCCTCACCCAGTCTGAAAGCTTGCTTCATCGACACAACAGTGACTTTGTTTAATGGCACATCATTGGGACGGCACGGTGGCACAGTGGTTAGCACTGCTGCCTCACAGCGCCAGGGACCTGGGTTCAATTCCAGCCTCTGTTCACTGTCTGTGTGGAGTGTGCATGTTCTCCCCGTGTCTGTGTGGGTTTTCTCCAGGTGCTCCGGTTTCCTCGCAGAGTCCAAAAATGTGTGGGTTAGGTTGATTGGCCATGCTAAATTGCCCCTTAGTGTGAGGGAGACTAGCTAGGGTAAATACGTGGGATTGCGGGAATAGGGCCTGGGTGGGATTGTGGTCAGTGCAGACGCGATGGGCCGAATGGCCTCCTCCTGACTGTAGGGCTTCTATGATGATCATGACTAGTACGCACTTGGATTTAGAATCTAAAGTAATGCTTCCCAAACCTTTTGCTGATGTGACCCCACCTTAGTACCCCAGGCCTCATGTGACCTTAGCGAGGGTGGAGGGGGGAGTGGAGTGACTGGATGTATATAGCTCCTGAGGTGGGAGGGAAGGAGTTCAGCATGGTGGGAAATGCAGTGTTTTTAAAAAATAACAAACAGCTACCTTGCCACACCCACTAATAGGAAACAAACCACTCGGATTTAAAGGGGTCTTGTAGCTGTTAGTTTTCAGTCTGAACTCCACGACACCCATTGCTGCCTCTGAGTTTGAGACCCCAAAATCTTGACTTGCAATTCCTCTGGCAGTGACGATCCACAGTTTGGGAAGACCCAATTTAAAAATGGATGGTAAATAGAAATTTCTAGATGATAAAAGGCCGTGATATGTATTGTGCACCTTGAACCTGTGTCCCCAGATTATTAGCCTGTGACAAAAGCCTCAAAAATATCTCTGTGCACTGCGTGGTTCAGGTCCTCCTCCAGGGCTTGGGCACAAAACAAAATATCAAGGCTGATGCCTCAGTGCAGTATTGAGGGAGTACTGTACTGTTGGAAATGCCATCTTTTGGTAAGATGTTCAGCAGAGGTCCCATTGATCTGCTCAGGTGGACATAAAAAAATCCCATGGCACTATTTTGAAGAAGGGTAAGGGTGGTGCCCTGGCTAATATTTATTTATCCCTCAAGCAAGTTTACACAAAAAAAACAGATGTCCTGACTACTTGAGCAGTGCAGCAGGCTGGGAGGATGCCCCCCCCCCCCACCCCCCATATAGGTGAAATGGAACAACTTGTCATTCTGATCTGGTGCAAAACCAACAGGGGAAAGGTGATATGGTTTACAAGGGAAGTTAGTGATGGTATTAGATCCAAGGAAGAGGCATATAACTTGACCAGAAGAAACAACAGACTTGAAGATTGGCAGCAGTTTAGAATTCAGCAAAGGAGAATCCAGGGATTGATCAAGAAGGGGAAAATAGAACATGAGTGTAAGCCTTTTTCCAAATGGCAGGCAGTGATGAGTGGGGTACCAGAGGGATCAGTGATTCACCAGCTATTCACTATATATACTAATGATTTAGATGAGGGAACAAAATATAATATTTCCAAATTTGCAGATGTCACAAATTAGCGCTGTGAGGAGGATGCTTCAGTGTGATTTGGTCAAGTTGAATGAGTAAAGGCCTTATTCCCTTAACCCCACGCATTTCGCCTGCCAATCCCCCTGACACTATATGGCAATTTAGCATGGCCAATCAACCTAACACATTGTGGGATTGGAGTCTTATGCAGGAAAGCTCCTTCACCATCATCTTTGGACTGTGGGGGAAGACCAGAGCACTCAGAGGAAACCCACGCAGATAGGGGGAAAACGTGTAAACTCGAGACAGACAGCCACCCAAGGCCGGAATTGAACCTGAGTCTCTGGAGTTGTTTCAGCTTCCAGCATTCGCAACATTTTGCTTTTAGTCTTACAAGCTTCCATTTTTTTGTGCCATTGTGCCGCCGTTAGGTTAACAACTCTTCGAAAAAGTAGCAAAGCTGCCTTGTTGAACCGGTGTAGTTCCTGAGCTGTAAGTGTGTGGGAAAATACGACTTTGGCGAACAAGCACAAATGAAGATCAGGTTGTCATGTTTTTGACCCTGAATATTTCCTGTAACTGTGCAGGCTGAAATGTAGCCTTTAGAGTGTAATACAAGATTCGACAGGCCAATGCTGCAGGGACGTTTTTACTGACACCAAGCAGGGATTATATACGTATATATTTGTAATAATAACAATGATGGCACTTAAATGTGTTGTAGGTAAAAAAAATCCATCAGCACCGCAATCATTTTGTAAATAACTCAATTGAAAATATGAATGTGAAAGGATAGATTGATGAGTGCTGGATTTAGCTCAGTAAATGAAATCGCAAAACTGCTGAAAGAAGTGGGTTTGAAAACTGCAATGGTTTATAATAGGAGATGACAGAAAGTGAGGTTTTAATGTTCCTTTTCCACATTAAAACATGCCATATCACAAAGCCCGCAGACTTTCTCAATTCCCAGCTTGAAGAAAGCTCAGTTGTGATCTCTCCCTGGTATGGTCCTTATCACTACAGTCAAGAGGTTTTGGCTGTGCCTGAATTCTCTATGATATTGTTATCTTTGTTTTTGAAACTCTGTACAGATTGAGTGCCATTAGTGCAATATTTTCTTTCCATATACCCTTGACAAGATTGCCGTGTTTTGACACTTTGAAGATAGTTCAGCCTTTTGTCCTTTAATCCTTCATTTCACACACCGAATGATGGAGTAACATCAGGATAACTCAGATGAAGCTATTCCAAAGTTTATTTCTCACCCAAAGGGATCCCTCCCAAATAAATTTACAGGGAATACTTATCAATACCCGACGCAAGATATGGAGGTTGGAAAGGTTGGTCACACAACACAGACTTGTGGCAACATCAACAATGCAATTAGACCTGGCTGTTGTATGGGAACCACTTCTAATGTCACACGGCAGTGGAATTCTATCTCTTGTGCACTGCAGGAAAGCACATTTGGTGCATATTCGTTGCCTGTTGCCATAATACCCACATTCGGCCCGATCTGCAAACCTCATTTGTCATGGTGCATTAAGTTTGTCAGGCACTGCTAAAGAGGAAATAGATAGGGTACTAATGTTACTCATGAGGTCAATGGAATGCTTTTGCATTTTGGGTGCCATTTCTGTTACATCCACTGCAGGGTGACATCGTCCGGATTATAAAGGCTCCTTAACGCGACGGGGTGAAATTACTGCAGTAATCTTTGACAGCAAGGCCTTCGATACGCTGTTGTAGCAACAGTTTAGCATATTAATTTGTTCCTGTGTCATTATAATGCAAATTGCCTTGTTCTTTCTCACACCTTTTAAACTCTGCTCAACCAAACCGAGGCTCATTTGCATAAAATAGCACCATGCGTGGAATATCCCTGCTACATTAACAGCATTCCTGCCCTTCAGGCAAATTAGATCCCATTAAAAACCACGCTCAACTGCTCTCAGTCACATTCTAGGAGCAATAGTGAGAAAGGCTGAGAGCATTGAATAATTTTACAAGCTGGGGAGAGAGAATAGAGCTAATGGCCGTGATTCTTCCAGAAGCGCTGAATTGGAGGGAAAACTGTTCTAGATCCCGACTGTTTTGTCAGTTCAGCGTTTCACCCGAATCTCCGCACTCTGTGCACTGCAGAGGTTCCAATTGTGAATATCATTAAAAACCCAGGGAGGCGGAGGCTATTCGTACTGGAGTTTGACAGTTCTAGAACTCTGTGCATGCGCAGTGACTCCGATCTGTCAGACTTCCCGTTTGCTGGCCAGCTCAATCGCTGACCAGCCCGGGACCCCCGCAGTGCTGTCCCTCCAGCACCCCCCCCCACGGCCCAATCGCGGCCCCCACAACAATTCCCGGACCAGCCCTGACCCCTCCATCCCGGAGCACCCTGATGTACAGCCCAACCCCCCACACCCAGCAGTGGCGATACCCCCACCCCCTCACCCCAGCAGGTCCCCCCCCTCCCCGCTGACCCCCCCTCCCCACAGGGTCAGACCCCCCTCCCAGGAGGCAGCCCCCCCCCCCCCCCAGCAGACCACCCCCTCCCCAATCGCTGGCCTCCCTCCATCCCAGACTGATCCCAATGCGGAGTGGCAGCGGGACCCCTCATCTCCACCAATCACCCCTTGGCCCCACCCACAATAGACCCCGCCCCCTTGGCACTGCCCAATGCCTGATGGGCAGTGCCAAGGTGCCCCCTGGGTGTGGGCACTTTGCCCCTTGGGCAGTGCCAGGGGGCACAGGCTGGCACTGCCTGGGTGCCCATGCCCAGGGGGCACCACACCCCCACTGCCCGACCCCCTGGGGGGCCCCACTTGTCCCCCATTCATTCCTGCGGGGTCTCCTAAATGTGGGGAGCTAGTCTGAACCCCGCTGGAATGAAGTACTCCTGGCGGGGTGGGAGATTCAATCGGGACTGGTAAGTTCCCGATAATTAGATTTAAACGACGTTTAAAACATTAAAAAAGATTCAAATGACTTACCTGCCTTCCCACCGGTTTCTAGCATGTTCTGAGTGGCAACTGTTCTCCGGCTCTGGGAGATGTGCATGTGTTCCTGGCGCATGCGCAAATCCCGGAACAAGGCCGGCGATGTGCATCTCCCAGCCCAATCTGTGGGTTGCGATGGGAGAATCGAGGCCAATGTTTTGAGTCTGAATGACCCTTCGTGACGAAAGGTCATCCAGACTTGAAATGTTGGCTCTATTCGCTCTCCACAGATGCTGGCAGACCTGCTGAGATTTTCCAGCGTTTTCTACAACTTCGAACCTTAGAATTCCTACAGTGCAGAAGGAGGCCATTCGGCCATTGAGTCTGCACCGACAACAATCCCACCCAGGCCCTATTTCTGTAACCCCACATATTTACTCTACTAATCCGCCTGACACTAAGGAGCAATTTAGCATGGCCAAGCAACCTAACCCACACATTTTTGGACTACGGGAGGAAACCAGGGCATCTGGAGGAAACCCATGTGGGGAGAATGTGCAAACTCCGCACAGACGGTTGCCCAAGCCAGGAATCGAACCCGGGTACCCTGGCAGGTACCACTGTGCCACCGTGACGCCCCTTGTTGTTTCAGATTCCAGCATCCGCAGCATAGAATCATAGAAACCCTACAGTGCAGAAGGAGGCCATTCGGCCCATCGAGTCTGCACCGACCACAATCCCACCCAGGCCCAACCCCCACATATTTACCCGCTAATCCCTCTAACCTACGCATCTCAGGACTCTAAGGGGCAATTTTTAACCTGGCCAATCAACCTAACCCGCACATCTTTGGACTGTGGGAGGAAACCAGAGCACCCGGAGGAAACCCACGCAGACACGAGGAGAATGTGCAAACTCCACACAGACAGTGACCCGAGCCGGGAATCGAACCCGGGACCCTGGAGCTGTGAAGCAGTAGTGCTAACCATTGTGCTACCGTGCCGCTTTTAGTGTTACAAGCTTCCATTTTTTGATTTCAGGCTTAATAAAATGTTTAAAATCCAGTTACTTTTCTCAGTTTGATTCCACTTTGGGCAGTTATGTTGGTACGGACACAATCGATAGAAAGAGGGACACGATCCTGCAGGCAGAGCTTAGAGAGCGAGGGAAGAAGGACCCGAAAGGCAGTAATCGCCAGATGACTCCCAGTACCATGTGCAAGTCAGTCTAAGAGAGAGTGTGGCTGGATAGATGGTGCAGGAGGGCTGGAGGGAGGCGATTCAGATTCCGGGGACTTTGCAACCCGGTCTGGGGATGATGGGCCCTGAACAGACTGGGCAGGTTGCACCTGAATAGAATGAGGATGAATTGCTAATGCTATTGGGGAGGGTTCAAACTAACTTGGTAGAGGTATGGGGTGTAGGAGGAAATATTAGAGGAAAAACAAGATGCACAGTGAATCGGGGAGACAAATAGAACTGGAGTAGGGAATAGAAAGATGGGGTTAGAGTAAGAGGGAGTAAAATGAGGTTTAAATTAGATGTAGTGCGCAGTTTTGAGAATCTATGGACTGTGTAAATAAGATTGGTGAGCTGCAGGAATAGAAAGCCAAATGGAAGTATGGGTCAGAATTTTCCGGCTGTTCACTCCAACGGGATATTCTGGTCCCGCTAATGACACAGCCCCTGCCGCAGGGTTCTTGGCGGCGTGGGTGCAGGCAATGGGAAAGCTCATTGGGACCAGAAGATCCTGCCATGAGAAACACGCTGCAGGGAGACCAGAAAATTCCACCCCCCACCCCTCCCTCCCCACCCCATTGATGAGGCCAGGCGCATTAAAGAGCAGGACTGGATATTAAATATTCCTGGATAAAAGATGTTCAGGGTAGTTAGGAAATGAATGAAAGGAGGGGGACTGGTAGTATTGATTAAGGAGAATATTGCAGTGTTGTAGAGATGAAGTCCTAGGGGAGTCAAGGACAGAATCTATTCGGTTAGAGTGAAGATACAGTGAAGGTATCATTACCTCACAGTGTGTTTTTTTATAAGTCACCAACCAGTGGGAAATATGTCAAGGAATAAATCTCAAGGAAATTACAGAGAGGTGCAAGAATTATCTCATTCTGGGGAATGAGCTGGGTCAAGCGGCAAGGTGGCACAGTGGTTAGCGCTGGTGCCTCACAGCACCTGGGACTGGGGTGACTGTGTGGAATTTACATTTTCTCCCCATGTCTGCGTGGGTTTCCTCCGGGTGCTCCAGTTTCCTCCCAAAGTCCAAAGATGTGCAGGTTAGATGGATTAGCCATGATCAATGGCCCCTTAGTGTCCCAAGACGTGTAGGTTAGGGGCATTAGTGGATAAATATGTGGGGTTATGGGGATAGGGCCTGGGTAAGATGCTCTTTTGGAGACTCAGTGTAGACTCAATGGGCCGAATAGCCTCCTTCTGCACTGCAGGGATACTATGATTCTATGATAAGTGACAATAGAGGAAGATTTAAAGGAAAACAATCATAGTACCAGAATGTTTATGTTAGTTATTGAAACGATAAGAAGTAACACAGAGTAAGAATAATGAGTTGAGGGAGGGCCAACTTGAGTGAGGTAAGGCCAGATCTGATGCAGCTAAATTGGACTTAAAGGTTGGCAGGCAAAACTGTAATAGATCAAAGGGCTACCTTTAAAAAGGAGATAGTTCAGGTACAGGTGCATTCCTAGGAAGGGGAAAGGGAGGGCAAACAATTCCAGAGATCTCAGGGTGACAAAAGAAATAGAGATTAAGATGAAGCAGGCTAAGAGTGTAGATGTCAGATTTCAGGTGATAAACACAATGGAGAATCAAGCTGATTATAGGAAGTTTTCGAGTCATAGAGGTTTACAGCATGGAAACAGGCCCTTCGGCCCAACTTGTCCATGCCGCTCTTTTTTTTTAAACATCTAAGCTAATCCCAATGGCCCACATTTGGCCCATATCCCTCTATACCCATCTTACCCATGTAGCTGTCTAAATGCATTTTAAAAGACAAAATTGTACCCACCTCTACTACTACCTCTGGCAGCTTGTTCCAGACACTCACCACCCTCTGTGTGAAAGAATTGCCCCTCTGGACACTTTTGAATCTCTCTCCTCTCACCTTAAACCTATGCCCTCTTTGGGAAAAGATATTGACTATCTAGCTGATCTGTGCCCCTCATTATTTTATAGACCTCTATAAGGTCACCCCTCAGCCTTCTACGCTCCAGAGAAAAAAGTCCCAATCTATCCAGCCCCTCCTTATAACTCAAACCATCAAGTCCCGGTAGCATCCTAGTAAATTTTTTCTGCACTCTTTCTAATTTAATAATATCCTTTCTATAATAGGGTGACCAGAACTGCACACAGTATTCCAAGTGTGGCCTTGCCAATGTCTTGCACAACTTCAACAAGATGTCCCAACTCCTGTATTCAATGTTCTGACCAATGAAACAAAGCATGCTGAATGCCTTCTTCACCACTCTGTCCACCTGTGACTCCAATTTCAAGGAGCTATGAACATGTACCCCATGATCCCTTTGTTCTGTAACTCTCCCCAATGTCTTACCATTAACTGAGTAAGTCCTACCCTGGTTCAATCTACCAAAATATATCACCTCACATTTATCTAAATTAAATTCCATCTGCCCTTCGTCAGCCTACTGGCCCAATTGATTAAGATCCCGTTGCAATTGGAGATAATTTTCTTCACTGTCCACTATGCCGCCAATCTTGGTGTCACCTGCAAACTTACTAACCATGCCTCCTATATTCTCATCCAAATCACGGGGCAGCACGGTAGCACAGTGGTTAGCACTGCTGCTTCACAGCTCCAGGGTCCCGGGTTCGATTCCCGGCTCGGGTCACTGTCTGTGTGGAGTTTGCACATTCTCCTCGTGTCTGCGTGGGTTTCCTCCGGGTGCTCCGGTTTCCTCCCACAGTCCAAAGATGTGCGGGTTAGGTTGATTGGCCAGGTTAAAAATGTCCCTTAGAGTCCTGGGATGCGTAGGTTAGAGGGATTAGAGGGTAAAATATGTGGGGGTAGGGCCTGGGTGGGATTGTGGTCGGTGCAGACTCGATGGGCCGAATGGCCTCCTTCTGCACTGTAGGGTTTCTATGTTTCTATGTTTCATTAATATAAATGACAAATAACAGTGGACCCAGCACTGATCCCTGAGACACACTGCTGGTCACTGGCCTTCAATTTGAAAAACAACTCTCTATAACCACCTCTGGCTTCTGTCAAGAAGCCAATTTTGTATCCATTTAAATACCTCACCCTGGATCCCGTGAGATTTAACCTTATGTAACAACCTACCATGCGGAACCTTGTCAAAGGCCTTGCTAAAGTCCATGTAGACAATATCAACTGCACTGCTTTCACCTACCATCTAGGTTACCCCTTCAAAAAACTCAATCAAATTTGTGAGACATGATTTTCCACTCACAAAGCCATGCTGACTGTCCATAATCAGTCCTTGCGTCTCTAAATGCCTGTAGATCCTGTCTCTCAAAATACCTTCCAACAATTTACCCACCACAGATGTGAGGCTCACAGGCCTGTAGTCCTGGCTTTCCCCTGCAGCCCTTTTTAAACAAAGGCACAACATTTGCCACCCTCCAATCTTCAGGCACCTCACCTGTGACTATCGATGATTCAAATATCTCTGCTCGGGGATCCACGATTTCCTCCCTAGCCTCCCACAATGTCCTGGGATGCACTTCATCAGGTCCCGGGAATTTATCTACCTTGATGCACTTTAAGACTTCCAGCACCCCTTTCTCTGTAATATGTAGATTCCTCAAGGCATCACTATTTATTTCCCCAAGTTCCCTAACATCCATGCTTTTCTCAACAGTAAATATTGATGAGAAATATTCATTTAAGATCTTACCCATCTTTTGTGGATCCGCACATAGATGACCTTGTTGATCCTTAAGAAGCCCCACTTTCTCCCTTTTGCCCTTTATATATTTGTAGAAGCTCTTGGGATTCTCCTTTGCCTCATCTGCCAAAACAATCTCGTGTCCCCTTTTTGCCCTCCTGATTTCTCTCTTTACTCTACTCCTACACCCTCTTTACTCTTCAAGGGATTCACTTGATCCCAGCTGCCTGTGCATGTCATGTGCCTCCTCCTTCTTCTTGACCAGGGCCTCAATATCCCGAGTCATCCAGGGTTCCCTACTTCTACGAGCCTTGCCCTTCGCTCTAAGAGGAATGTGCTTACCCTGAACCCTGGTTAACACACTTTTGAAAGCCTCCCACTTACCAGATGTCCCTTTGCCTTCCCACACACTCCCCCAATTAACTATTGAAAGTTCCTGCCTGATACCATCAAAATTGGCCTTACCCCAATTTAGAATTTTAACTTTTGGGCCAGACCTATCATTCTCCATAGCCAACTTAAAACTAATAGAATTATGGTCACTGGTCCCAAAGTGATCCCTCACTGACACTTCTGTCACCTGCCCTTCCTTATTTCCCAAGAGGGGGTCAAGTTTTGCCCCCTCTCTAGTCGGGAATGAGAAATTCTTCCTGAATACACTCAACAAATTTCTTTCCACCCAACCCTCTAATACTACGGCTGTCCCAGTCAATGTTGGGAAAGTTAAAATCCCCTACTATTACCACCCTATTTTTCTTGGAGCTTTACATATTTGCTCCTCAATTTCCTCCCGATTATTTGGGGGCCTATAGTACAACCCTATCAAAGTGATCTCTCCCTTCTTATTTCTCAGTTCTACCCATATAGACTCAGTGGCCGAACTCTCGGATATATCCCCTCTCAGTACTGCTGTGGCCGAACTCTCAGATATATCCCCTCTCAGTACTGCCGTGATGTTAAGAGAGGAAATGGGAAAACATCAGAGAGACAAAGAGAAAGAGAGTATGAGAAGAGATTGGGAGCGAGTCTAACAAGGATATAGACTTGTAAATGGTAACAGGCGGCTCGGTGGAGGCGTGGAGCCGATTAGGGGTTAGAAGGGGATTTACACAATGAGGCAGAGGTCATGATGGAAGTACTAAATGAGTATTTTGCATCTGTCTTTACCAATAAATAGGAGCTCCTGAAACAGGAGATAGTTGAGACATTGATAGGTTAAACATGTTTTTTAAAAAGTTATTGGATAGGCTGGCTGGGCTTGAAGTTGATAAGTCACCAGGACCAGATGAGATGCATCCAATGATACTGAGGGAAGTAAGGATGGAAATTGCAGTGGGACCCATCCCATTCTCACCCGTCTAACCCACAGCCCTTTCGTTTTGAGCCCCACTTCCCCAGACTCTCATACTTGTTCTGAGTGTAAGTGATGTTCCTTGGCATCTCCACGCCATCATTCTGGAGGAGGAAAATGGTTCTGAGGAGAATAGGGCAATGTGGCAAGAGACATCAGCCCAAACTATTGCTCAATTTCTATGTTAACATAGATTTTTCAAGAAAGAAATTTGTATTTTAAAATATTTTTAATATTTCCTTTTATGGGGGAGACTAGAGCTAGCACACACAGTTTTTAAGAAAAGAGACCTCCCATTTAAGATGGAGATGAGGAGAAATGTTTTCTCTCAGAGAGTCACTATGTTAAATGCTTTTCCCCAAAGAGGATTAGAGGCACGGTACTTGGATACTTTGAAGGCTGAGTTAGATTGACAAGAGAATCGAAAGGTATAGGGGGTAGACAGACAAGAGGCCACAATCAGATCAGCTGTTATTTTATCCAATGGTAAACTCCAGAGGCCAAATGGCTCTGAATTCATATGTATGAAAGTTACAGTTGTCCAAACCAGTCATTGTACATCTTTCTAAGCCATTTCATAAAGATCTGCAATTTCTCTTCACTGTCAGAATAGCTCCGTCTGTTTCAATGAAAGTGATTTTTTTTGGCACCAAATCCTTTCAAGGTTCATGAACACGGGATCTGTGCAATGTCAAGCAGGAGGAGGTATGACAGCCATTCAACAGGCCACACACATGCTCTTCAACAGAGCTGCAGAGTTCATCTATTTTGACGTCGCACCCAGACAACACAAAGCCAGGAACTTCCACTGCTGTGCTGGATTCACCAGCCAGAGTGCAGGGTGCCAGAGATGACATCCTGAAACAGGGAGCGCCAAAAAAAGATTCATTTACATTCATGAACAAGACGTTTTTCTATTAATTGAATGTTGAACTTGTAAGAGATACCCACCAGATGATAGATGAACACCAGACATACTGGAAAAAAGTTTTACACTTGCTGACCTCTTTTATGAGGACAACGACGTTGAAGGATGTTCCTTAGAAATTTGTCTTAGCCACTCTGTGTGGAGTTTGCACATTCTCCCCGTGTCTGCGTGGGTTTCCTCCGGGTGCTCATGTTTCCTCCCACAGTCCAAAGATGAGTGGGTTAGGTGGATTGGCCAAGGTAAATGCGCGGGCTTACAGGGTTAGGGTGGGGGGTGGTGAGTCTGGGTAAGATGTTCTTTTGCAGAGTTGGTGCAGACTCAATGGGCCGAAGGGTCTCTTTCTTCGTTTATTGGTAGGGGGATTGAATTTAGGAGTCGTAGCGTTATGTTGCAACTGTACACAACTCTGGTGCGGCCGCACTTGGAGTACTGTGTGCAGTTCTGGTCCCCACATTACAGGAAGGATGTGGAGGCTTTGGAGAGGGTGCAGAGGAGGTTTACCAGGATGTTGCCTGGTATGGAGGGGAGATCCTATGAGGAGAGGCTGAGGGATTTGGGATTGTTTTCGCTGGAAAGGCGGCGGCTAAGAGGGGATCTTATTGAAACATATAAGATGATTAGAGGTTTAGATAGGGTGGATAGTGATAGCCTTTTTCCTCTGATGGAGAAATCCAGCACGAGGGGGCATGGCTTTAAATTGAGGGGGGGTAGTTATAGAACCGATGTCAGGGGTAGGTTCTTTACCCAGAGGGTGGTGAGGGATTGGAATGCCCTGCCAGCATCAGTAGTAAATGCGCCTAGTTTGGGGGCGTTTAAGAGATCCGTAGATAGGTTCATGGACGAAAAGAAATTGGTTTAGGTTGGAGGGTCACAGTTTTTTTTTTTAACTGGTCGGTGCAACATCGTGGGCCGAAGGGCCTGTTCTGCGCTGTAATGTTCTATGTTCTATGTTCTATGTTCTATGTTCTCAGAAGAAATCAAGTTGCCGATCTCAGTAATTCAGGAGGATGAACATTCAGAGGGATTATCTGCGGACACTACGATGGTCATTGGGATCAGATTGTGCAGAAGGTGTCCAACCACCTCTCTGCTCCAACAGGATACCAAACTGTCACCTCTTCCTGTGCTAATTGTAAAGTGAAGCCACTAACCTTAGCCACATGACTCCTGAGAATCCTTTGATCCCCCAAAGCTCTGTGCCGATATTCATCACTGAGTATAAATGTCCTCACCAGCAAAACGCTGCTTTTGTCAGAATTACTTTAATATCAATGAATGGGATCAGTGCAGATTGTATCACAATCATAGCGCAAACTAACAAACACACTACTCTGCAGTATTTACACCCTGGGCATCACCACTTTCATCTATTGCTGTCTAAGCGCTGTCTCAGGGAGAGACTGGCAGGAAATGGGGGCTCTGCATGTGTATGGAAGAGTTATGGAATTGGGCTGTTTCTCGGTTCGTGGCAGCTGTGTCCTGGCAGTGAGCTGCTACTGACTGCAGCTTTGGAAAGATCTCCTGGATAATACTTGCCACCACCCAGAAACACTGTGTTCTGAGAGGGTCTGTCTCATTTGGCCAGTGTTGTAGTCCTGAGAGATTCCTGTGCCAGGCACAGGAGTCTCTCAGGACAATGTCAACAAAACGAAAGAGATTGTCATTAACTTCAGGAAGCGTAAAGGAGAACATGCCCCTGTCTACATCAACGGAGATTAAGTAGAAAGGGTCAAGAGCTTCAAGCTTTTAGGTCCAGATCACCAACAACCTGTCCTGGTCCCCCCATGCCGACACTATAGTTAAGAAAGCCCACCAATGCCTCTACTTTCTCAGAAGACTGAGGAAATTTGGCATGTCAGCTACAATTCTCACCAACTTTTACAGATGTACCATAGAAAGCATTCTTTCTGGTTGTATCACTTGGGTATGGCTCGTGCTCTGCCCAAGACCACAAGGAACTACAAAAGGTTGTGAATGTAGCCCAATCCATCACGCAAACTAGCCTCCCATCCATTGACTCTGTCTACACTTCCCGCTGCCTCGGCAAAGCAGCCAGCATAATTAAGGACCCCAGGCACCCCGGACATTCTCTCTTCCACCTTCTTCCGTCAGGAAAAAGATACAAAAGTCTGAGGTCATGTACCATCCAACTCAAAAACAGCTTCCTTCCAGCTGCACTAATGTTGATCTTTCTCTACGCCCTAGCTATGATTGTCACACTACATTCTGCACTCTCTCCTTTCCTTCTCCATGCTTTGTCTGTATAGTGCACAAGAAACAATACTTTTCACCGTATGTTAATACATGTGACAATAATAATTCAAATCAAATCAATTCGGGGATTTCAGCTGTCACCAATCCCCATTCAATCTCTCTGATCAGTGGAAGGTCTGATCTCATGACTGCAATCGGATCTAACCAGCTCAGAGACAGGTCCAGGCAACGGACAACCGAAGGCGGTCTTCCACCTTGACTGTCTGCCCCTCTGCTGCGGCTACATTCGTCGGCGAGTGATGCTGGAGAGGGAGCATGCAGAATCCACGGGTGCCATTGAGGCCTTCTGTGCTTGTTGTGCTAGGCAAGAACTGAAGTGTATTATTGACCTCTTTAATCACATTTTGGTTTGATGTTTTAAGTTTCCTTTGCCCTTTCCATTTTGCTTCGGCCACACCCTACCCCCCCCCCCCGACCCCCCCTCCCCACCGCCCGACCCCCCCCCCCCACCTCCTCCCCACCCTGGCCTTTAAGGGGTTGCCCCTTTTACTTTGCCCTTCAGTTTGTTTAATTTAGATTTGATTTGCCAAAACGATTGACACCATCTGAAAGTCATGGTCAACACTGCCTTCCGATTTGTCCTAACTGCCTCCAGAGCTGTGTCTCCCTGGAGTTGGAAGCTCTGTCCAGTCCCCAGGCTACCTCTCACATTTGGCTTTCCTGCATATTTTAATATCACTGCCACTTTCTGCAATTGCTGCCTGTAAGGAGGCAAAACCTTCCAAGTTGTTGAGTAAAAGGGAGATGTAGACTTGGTCGTCACACCCGCAAATAGCTGCACATCCTGGAAGCTTATCCACTGACTATTGAGATGTGAAAGACATTCCTTAAACATCCTTCTTTTCTATTGAAAGCTCATGAGGTCCAAGTCCCAGGGAACAGAAGCAATCAGCAAGTATTCCTCAGCTCTGCTGGGAAGAATGCACATCCCCACCAATCATTGCCAGTGATACTTCCTGAAGCTCACTCTTGTGCATTTCCCCAGCCCAGGAGGAAGGAAGAAACTTCCATGACGCACAATCAGACAGGGTTGGGACTAAGGGGTGTGGGATAGGATCAGCTGGCTGTGCTGTGGCTGACTCCACCCCCTGCCTCTTTTCTGAACAATTACCCCTCCTCCACTGGAACTACACTTTCTGCTGTAATGCTGAGGGTGGGATCCACTTCAGCTCCTTCTCTTCCTCAGTGTCCTTATCTACTCCTTTTCCCCATGTACTGAAAGATGAGAGATGGTGAGAGAAAGCAAACATGCCCCTTTATCTACGTTAACGACTTAGAAGGAGGGCCAGTTAGTGGCTAGATAGCTAGCATGTGATTCGGAATAAAACCAACAGCACAAATTCAATACATACTGCCTTTGAGAAACAGCGCTACCTCTTCACCCTGTCACTGAGAGTGGAAGGCAATGACAAACCATCACTGACAAAGCATCGCCAAAGTCTGACAGCAGCAGGGAAGAAGCTGTTCTTGAGTCAGTTGGTACGCGTTCTAAGACTTTTGTATCTTTTTTTTGACGGAAGAAGGTGGAAGAGAGAATATCCGGGGTGCGTGAAACTGGCTGCTTTTCTGAAGCAGCGGGAAGTGTAGACAGAGTCAATGGATGGGTGGCTGGTTTGCGTGATGGACTGGGCTACGTTCACAACCTTCTGTTGTTTATTGCTGTCTTGGTCAGAGCAGGAGCCGTACCAAGCTGTGATACATCCAGGAAGGATGTTTGAGGGTGAATGACAGTGTGACTGTGCCAATCATCTTGAGGAAATTGCAGAGTAATAATTCTAAAAACAGGTTAGCTTTCCTGAGCTGTATTAAAGCAAGACTGAGACAGGATAGTTGGTATTAACAACCTCACTGTGTTTTTTGATACTGTTATACTGCACCTTTATAGCAGTGCAGTGATCTGGTTTTGAATGCACACATTGAGACTAAAGTAATTAATGCTTAATAATCCTTCAGCCTGTACTGAAGAAGGTGTTGCAGGCTGTGTCAAACTTAAGGCAGCTTAGTTTTGCTGGATGTAGCCTGGCATTATAATGCTTTTTTTCCGAGGACTGAGCTCTGTGAATAGTGGATGTGTGCACTTCAATCAACATTAACAGTATCCTGACCCCTCTTGACTGGCTTTTTCTGTCACTCTTACTCAATATCAGGAATGCACTGATGGAGAGGCTTCTACACAAACACTTGGGATGCACTGCGGACCTGATAAGTACTTGAACTAACACAACAAACACAGCTTATTATTTTAGATACTCGATGGGATCAAAGGAATAATTCAATTCAGAAGTCCTATTACCAGAAACTCTACCCTTGCAATCTAAGCATGCATAATGGGAATATGCTTTTATTTAACTGCCCTGATCTTTTTTGAGAGCTGAGAGCTTAGTGTGATTGACATGCCACACATTGCCCAAAAGTTAAAAGCAAGATGATATCTTCTATAAAAGTTACTCATTAGATGCAGAAAACTGGACACCAATTTAATATTCGCTGCACAATTCCATGTATCATTTACTTTATAATGCTGAGTCGGTGCGTGTGGTTTTACAAAGTAATGCGGATGCTGTTGCATTTTGAGCATTCTCCATGATTTTGCATGTTTATCTGTGAAGGCAATGTTGAGGAAAAGCTTGTTCCAAGAGTTCCTGTGTTCCTGTGTCTTATGGTCTTATGAAGGCTGTGGAGACCAGGTCTTTGAGTGTCCTTAAGACAGAGATAGATAGGTTCTTGATTAATAGGGGGATCGGGGTTATGGAGAAAAGGCAGGAGAATGGCGATGAGAAAAATATCAGCCATGATTGAATGGCGGAGCAGACTCGATGGGCCAAGTGGCCTAATTCTGCTCCTCTGTCTTATGGTCTTATGAAGACCATAAGACATAATGTATGGTGGGGAAGGCAGGGCCTCTAGGGGAGGGGAAAGTCTACCCTGGTTCCAATTAAGCCAATAAGTGGCCACTTAATTGCTAATTTAGGGCCATTTCCTACTCAGCTTCAATTGTTAGGCTAACGGGTGGATGATGGATCAGATGGAGGAATAGAAAAAATGTAAAACCTACAACTTGGGTGGGAATGTGGGGGGCATGGGGAGAGCACCTCCATCACCTTTCCCTTTGCTGAGACCCCTGTTGTTGTGTATTCATGTTATTTCTAGTGTTTCCTCACAAGCAACTTTGCAGTGGAACAGGAGCACTTTAAGAGACCAGCCATGTGACATTGCTAATGATGTCACTGGCTAGTTGCACAGTAAATGGGCAGTCTATCTTAGCAGCCTGTAGTATTAACATCCTTTCAATAAAGCTCTTAATTTGTTTAAAACTTCGAGGCCTGCAGTCTCTCTTTTAAAACCACCACACAGAAAACTGGCAACAAGGTGGTTGGACCACACTTGCAGCCACTCCAAAAGAAAAAGAGTAGGAAACATCCTACAGCATTGTAGATACTCGATAGAAGAATAAATTATTGAAATCATCGCTACACAAAAGCTGCTGACGAAGGGGTGCCAAGCAACGGTCACAACCACAGGAGGAACTCTTTTTTTAAAAAAAAGGAAATTCTGGCGAAAACATCTTTGGAAAGAAGCTCGCCATGTGATCTGCCCGAAAAGATCTGTAACAGTACCAGGAGCACCATGGGTAGCAAGTAACCTGAAACAATAAATTTAGAGCTGGGTGTGTTGCAAAACATGAAAGGCTGAGCTCAGGTTTGCCTTGTTTTTGGGAGAAAGGAAGCAAGGTAGTGCTGGAAATTTGTGGCACATCATACTCACGCAGACCCTTCCCATTGTAAAAATGGTGGGTGCTTTTGGTGCCTTGGGACTGTCCAATGAGAATACAGAGCGATGGAACTCATCTAGAAAGAGATTCGACTATTTGATCCATGTGAACACTCTAGCAACATATATAGTAGTCCCAACGTTCCTGAGCATAACAGGAGGGGGAAAGCATTTAACATCCTGGGATCTCACACTTATCCACATTAAACTCTATCTGCCAAATTTTGGCCCATTCACCCGAGCCTATATATATATTCATCTGTAGAATCTTTATATCCTCTTCACTGCCTGCTTTCCCACCTATTTTAGTATCATCCGCAAATTTTTCTATGTTATGCTCTGTCCCTACCTGCAGATCATTTACTTAGATTGTAAACAGTTGAAGTCCGAGGACTGACCTCTGCGGCACCCAGCCAGTTAATTTCACCAGCCAGCGAAGGATTCATTTATCCCGACCCTCTGTTTTCTGTTAGTCACCACTTCTGGCCACTGCAGCACCGAGCCTGGAGAGCTGCTAACCAACCTATTGTCTGGCAACTCTCCAAGGGGGGACTTCTTCCCTGTGATGGATGGAACTGGAGTGTAAAATGGTGGAGGGCCTGTTGGAGTCACTGGAGATGTGTTCCCTGTGACTCTTGTAAAATTCAGGCCATAGAGTAGAGTCATCACAGAAGGCATCTTCAAGTAACAGAAAATTATTCTCAGCTTCTGAATCTGGTCTCTGTCCTCTTCAGCCTACCTGCACCGCACCACTGAACTTATCAACTGCTGCCACTGAGCTTAGATAGCTCTGCATTACTTTATATAGCCTCAACCAGTTTCAAGGGAAGGTGGTGGTATATAGGGTCTAGTGGTATTATCGCTTGACTATTAGTCCAGAAACTCAGCTAATGTTCTGGGGGGCCCAGGTTCGAATCCCGCCACAGATGATGGAATTTGAATTCAATAAAAAATATCCGGAATCAAGAGTCTACTGATGACCATGAGGCCATTGTTGATTGTTGTAAAAACACTTCTGGTTCACTAATGTCCTTTAGGGAAGGAAATCTGCTGTCCTTACCTGGTCAGGCCTACATGTGACTCCAGAGCCACAGCAATGTGGTTGACTCTCAACTACCCTCTGAAATGGCCTAGCAAGCCACTCAGTTGTATCAATCGCTACAAAGTCTCAATGAAGATATGAAAATCCTGGAATTCCCTCCCTAATGGCATTGTGGGTCAACCCACAGCACATAGACTGAAGTGATTCAAGAAGGTGGTTCTCCACCACCTTCTCAGGGGCAACTAGGGATGGGCAATAAATGACAATAAGGCATTTTATAATTAAGGAGAATCCTAAGGCATTTTATACATATGTTAGGAACAAGGGGGTTGTCAGGGAAAGAATCGGACCTCTCAGGGACAAAGGAGGGGAATTATGCTTAGAACCAAAGGAAGTAGGTGAGATCCTAAATGAATACTTTGCATCAGTATTCACAAAGGAGAGGGACATGTTGACTGGTAGTGTCTCAGAGAGATGTGTTGACCCATTAGAAAAAATCTCAATTACAAGGGAGGAAGTGTTAGGTTTTTTAGGAAACATTAAGACAGACAAATCCCCAGGGCCAGATGGCATCTATCCTAGACTCCTCAGGGAGGCAAGAGATGAAATTGCTGGGCCTCTAACAGAAATCTTTGTCTCTTCACTGGACACAGGTGAGGTCCCAGAGGATTCAAGGATAGCCAATGTGGTCCCGTTATTTAAGAAGGGTAGCAAGGATAACCCGGGTAATTATAGGCCGGTGAGCTTGACGTCCGTGGTAGGGAAATTGTTGAAGAAGATTCTTAGAGATAGGATATATGCGCATTTAGAACTGAATAATCTCATTAGCGATAGACAGCATGGTTTTGTACGAGGGAGGTCATGCCTCACAAATTTGGTTGAGTTTTTTGAGGAGGTGACAAAAACGATTGACGAGGGAAGGGCCGTGGATGTCGTCTATATGGATTTTAGTAATGCGTTTGACAAGGTCCCTCATAGCAGGCTGGTGCAAAAGGTTAAATCTCATGGGATAAAAGGTGAGCTAGCTAGATGGGTGGAGAACTGGCTTAGCCATAGAACACAGGAAGAGTTTTAAGAACACCAGGTTAAAGTCCAACAGGTTTATTTGGTAGCAAACACCATTAGCTTTCGGAGCGCTGCTCCTTCATCAGATGGAGTGGAAATGTTTCCACTCCACATTTCCACTTCCACATTTCCACTCCATCTGACGAAGGAGCAGTGCTCCAAAAGCTAATGGTGTTTGCTACCAAATAAACCTGTTGGACTTTAACCTGGTGTTGTTAAAACTCTTACTGTGTTCACCCCAGTCCAACGCCGGCATCTCCACACCATGATTAGCCATAGAAGACAGAGGGTAACAGTGGAGGGGTCTTTTTCCGGTTGGAGGTCTGTGACTAGTGGTGTTCCGCAGGGCTCTGTACTGGGACCTCTGCTGTTTGTGATATATATAAATGATTTGGAGGAAGATGTAGCTGGTGTGATCAGTAAGTTTGCGGACGACACAAAGATTGCTGGAGTCGCGGATAGTGATGAACATTGTCAGAGAATACAGCAAGATATAGATAGGCTGGAACATTGGGCGGAGAAATGGCAGATGGAATTTAATCCAGATAAATGCGAAGTGATGCATTTCGGTAGATCTAATGTAAGGGGGAGCTATACAATAAATGGCAGAACCATCAGGAGTATAGGCACACAGAGGGACCTGGGTGTACAAGTCCACAGATCCTTAAAGGTGGCAGCACAGGTGGAGAGGGTGGTCAAAAAGGCATATGGCATGCTTACCTTTATTGGACAGGGCATAGAATATAAAAGTTGGCATATGATGTTGCAGCTGTATAGAACGCTGGTTAGGCCACATTTGGAATACTGCGTCCAGTTCTGGTCGCCACACTACCAGAAGGACGTGGAGGCATTGGAGAGAGTGCAGAAAAGGTTTACCAGGATGTTGCCTGGTATGGAGGGTCTTCGCTATGAGGGGAGATTGGGTAAACTGGGGATGTTCTCCTTGGAAAGATGGAGGATGAGGGGCGACCTAATAGAGGTGTATAAAATTATGAAGGGCATAGATAGGGTGAACAGTGGGAAGCTTTTTCCCAGGTCGGAGGTGACGAACACAAGGGGTCACGGGTTCAATGTGAGGGGGGCAAGGTTCAACACAGATATCAGGGGGGCGTATTTTACACAGAGGGTGGTGGGGGCCTGGAATGCACTGCCAAGCAAGGTGATTGAGGTGGACATGCTGGGATCGTTTAAGACTTATCTAGATAGCCACATGAACAGACTGGGAAAAGAGGGATACAAACAAATGGTCTAGTTGGGCACATGAGCGGCACAGGCTTGGAGGGCTGAAGGGCCTGTTCCTGTGCTGTATTGTTCTTTGTTCTTTGCTGGCCAGCCAGTGATGCCCATGTTCCAGGAATGAATAAAGAAGGAATAAAAAATTCTGCCCAGAAGTTTTGGTTTCCTTGGAAATTGAATGGGTCAGTTTCCTTTCTCTGTGTCTTTTTTCAGTTTCTTTTTGGTTTCCCTTTTCAAAAAGGGGAAGAACACAATTTAAGAATAAGAGGTCTACCATTTAAGACGTGGATGAAGAGCATATTTTTTCTCTCAGAAGAAAGTAGTGGTGGTGGCTGGGTCATTGAATTTATTCGAGACAGAATTAGACAGATTTTTGATAGATAACGGAGTCAGAGATCACAGAGAGCAGAAGGGGAGTTGAGCCATGATCTTAGTGAATGGCAGAGCAGTCTCGGTGGGAGATGGCCTACCCTTGCTCCTATATTCCTATGTTCCCGTGACTCAAAAAACACAAGCTTGGCAACCACTGATTTTATCACAAGGTAGACACGCATAAGGTGTGCAGGATTTCCCAGGCGAAAATTCAGCTCCAAGATTATGAAGATATGAACTTAACTGGTGCAATGTGAGAATACTGATGCTTTGCTCTAAGGCTGAGAAAATGCAGACACTCTTCACCCTGAAGTGAAAAACACTTGTGAGGGGTTGGAGACTGGAAGCTGATAGACCGCAGATTAAGTAACTCATATATAGACTAAATACCCATTCCCACCCAGAGAAGATCATTCCAAATTTCCTATCCTACCTCTTACTCCTCAGGTCTCCACTTCCTTTAAAAATAGTCTAATTTTTAATTTTAAAAAACTCTCCCAGCATTTGTATCTTGTTTAATCAATTTTATTGGAGCATTGGAAGAAAGTGACATCGAATAGGCCAACCAGTCTATGTTGCTTATGCCAAGTATCAATTCTGTACCCATATCCCATCAGTCCTATTTCACCTGGTCACCACCATAACACGTTGTTAGATGGCGGACTGTAAAGCAACATTGGAAACTTACAGGGACGTGGTTGCCAGGGTTTAGTAAGGGGCAAATGGAGTGCTGTCATATCTTCATATCTAACCTGACCCAGGTTGGATACTTGGCCCCATTTACACTGCTTCTACTGGCAGTGTACCATGGTCTACTAGGTACTGAAACATATGCAAAGAAAATGACAAAGAGGGAATTGGACACAATCTAGTCTAATGAAAGCTTTACACATAACAGATAACTCCAGTTATTTGAACTCCTGTCCAAACAAAGCAGGAATCCATTTCACGGCAATAATTAGCTCTTGCATCAGAATTTGTCAAGGCTTAATTCCTAGGACTAAAGCAAACAAAGTCAAGAACTTACACGGGCACGTCAAGTTAAAATCGGCTGGCTCCACATGTTTGAATGCATGGAATTATATTGCGGGTAATTTTGAAACTGGGCCACAGTGTAAAACCAAAGCAGCCTGTTACACATCGCCCTCAATTTACTGAGGTCAATTTATTGAGAGAGGTATATCACAAGCTGCTGATCTGATACTTTTCACCCAAAGTATTCCCACTGTTTGATAAATTGGTAGAAAGAGCTAACGTGAGCCCTGGCGAAGGGTCATCTAGACTCGAAACGTTGGCGCTATTCTCACCCCACAGATGCTGTCAGACCTGCTGAGATTTTCCAGCATTTTCTGTTTTTGTTTCAGATTCCAGCATCCGCAGTATTTTACTTTTATCTCTGAAATGGTTTCGCAGGTCACTCAGTGCAAGGGCAACTAGGGATGGGTAATAATTGCTGGACAGCCAGCGACGCCCATGTCCCACGAATGAATAAAAAAGACAAAGTTCAACCAGCCAGCGCTGGTTAAATGTGATTCTGCGATTGGCAGTATTTTCTGAACAATCTTGAATCTGCTCACAGCTATACTAACAACCCATTTACGATCATTAGTTGAACTCATAATGTGGCTCATTTACACTTTCTGGAAGTGACATACATTCATATCCAGGGTGACATCTGTTAGCAAAAGGAATATGTTCAAGCTTTGTATCTTTTTTGAATTATCTGGGAGCTTGGCGGGCTTTAGTACCCCACTATGTTCTCCATGGCAACGTCTCAATCAATTGGCACAGTCAGAAGTCTCACAACACCAGGTTAAAGTCCAACAGGTTTATTTGGAATCACGAGCTTTTGGAGCGCTGCTCCTTCCTCAGGTGGAACTCACCTCCACTCACCTGAGCAAGGAGCAGCGCTCCGAAAGCTCGTGATTCCAAATAAACCTGTTGGACTTTAACCTGGTGTTGTGAGACTTCTTACTGTGCCCACCCCAGTCCAACGCCGGCATCTCCACATCAATCAATCGGAGCCAACTTGGCAATGTTGCCTTTTCTGCCTGTAATATCAATTGTTGTGATTGTTGGAAATTTGACATTCTTGCATTTGTTCTGATGAGTTCAAGGTGAAAAAGCTTCAACAACCTGTCTCTCTTTTCAGCAATATCCAAATCATGGATGACCAGGTAATTACTCCATGCTGCCGCCAGATCACCAGCACTACTTGGCTGAGATTGCAATGGAAATGCTTTTTACATAAGAGCAGGAGCAGCTCCGAAGAGTCACCCTGCCTGATCCGTGTTCATGTGGGCAAATTGCATGTGCATTTTCACTCATTTGGAAACACATTTGCTTTGAGGTTTCACATGCTTGCAGCTGTTCTAAAATAAAAACTTGCAAGATTTCTAACACACCTACAGCAGTGGAAACATAAATAAATTATATGGTAACTCTTACCACAAAAAAGTGTTTATTCAACAGATGAGTGTCGATATAGCTAATTAGGAGCTGACAGAAGACTGTAATATTATAGGAAGCCATTTATGGTGTACATAAGATTTACCAGTGAGTTAAAATTATACTGTGCAATATTAGCTTACAAAGCATCAACATTTGTGTCAAATTCCTTTGTACTTTAATTTAATGGACTATTTCAACAACCTCTTTAAGTATGTCTGTATATTTTTAAACAGTTAATGTTGACCATCTACAAATAAATGTTGTACCATCAAAAAGTTCAAGTAAAAAGATTTTCCAGCAAAGTAAATTTCCAACCAACAACTAGCACCAACAATGATCTATCGCACTTAAAAGAAGTTCAGGGTCACTATCTGGATCACAGGCCTAAGCCCTGTGACGAATTATGGCCCCACTAGGGAATCATTCCCAAACAAAGTAAATACTCTGTCACTAATTTTATACTGGTACCACGGGCAATATTTTCTGAAAACAGACTGAAAACCAATATGCTTCCCTAATGCAGAAGAGCCTTTAAAACATTCATTGCGCCCGAGCCGTGGCAGTCACTTCCAGTATCTGCCATTAAAAGCTGTCTCATCCTTAGGGCAAGCGTGCAAGGTCTTGCGGCTAACTGATGAGCTCATTGCAATCACAGAAACTTGGGCAGAAGTAGCATTAGCAGCGCCGCACAATAATTCTATTCTTTGCTTGATAGAAGTAGATCTCCTCTGTAAACAAGGGAAAATTATCTTCTTATTTATTTCATATTTTCTAGTCAGGAAGTGTGTTTAGAATGTGGGCGAACAAAAATTCACAGCATAAGATGGACATTATGTCAATCTTAACCATATGTTTGAAGTCATGATTTTTAGCTGTAATCAGTAACAGAGCAAAGACATGCTGAGGAATAACTTCTGCGTTGTTCCTTTGTATATTAAATCCATTTATTTTTACTTGGTTAAACATCTGTCAAAGATACAGAAGATTAATTTATATGAAGAATGAGATGAGAATATTTTCCAACCAAAGAGTGACATTAGCACACAATGAGATCATTTTTGGACGTGTTATAGAAAACACATAAAGTTAAGTACTTTGCTTTACTGATACCAAGTAGATATTTTGAGGGTCTGTACCTCTTATGTTTACACAATGTGTACAAAGTACTGAACTTTCCTCTGGATGTGAAAAAAAACAGTTTGATGGTAATGTAGGTCCTACATTAGTTTGGCATGGGGTCAAAATTCTTAAGTGCCTTGGAATTAAGACTTGCACAAACTGACTGAACAGTTTTTGATGTGTGAGTTAAGGCAGCCTTGGTGTTCCCAGAAATTTGCTATGTGACATTCTTCGCTGTAACACGTTTTCCATGCACAACTCAATACGTTTTCCACATACGACTCAAGCTTTGCAATTGAATTCCTCATGCCAACCGCACAGCAATTTGCATCCCCTTCATCAGGGGCACATGCTTGCCAGGCACAAACCGCAATTGGAGTCAGAAACGTCCAGTATTGTGTGGAAGGGATAACTTCTTCTCATCGGATTGACAGCAGCATTTACATCCTGTGCCATTTTGATTAGCAACTGGGAGGAAGAGGATCTACAGGAACAGAAGAGGGTGGATTTAATCAGAAAATAAAAAATGGGAGCATAACTAGGCCAGTTGACCTTTGATCCTGTTCCACCATTCAGTAAAATAATGGCTGATTTGATTGACTCCTTTGGGTGGGTGGTATGGTGGCACAGTGGTTCGCACTGCTGCCTCACAGCGCTAGGGACCCGGGTTCGATTCCCAGCTTGGGTCACTGTCTGTGCAGAGGCTGTATGTTTGCCCCGGGTCTGCGTGGGTTTCCTCCGGGTGCTCTGGTTTCCTCCTACAGTCCGAAAAACGTGCTGGTTTGGTGCATTGGCCGTGCTAAATTCTCTCTCAGTGTACCCGAACAGGCACCAGAGTGTGATTTTCACATTGCAGTGTTAATGTAAACCTACATGTGATACTAATAAATAAACTTAAACTTCGATCATCCTTGAATATATTCAATAGCCCAGCCTCCACTGCTCTCTGAGCTAAATAATTCCAAAGATTAATGACACTCTAAGAGAAGAAATTTAGATCCTCATCTTAAATGCCCTGAGGAATCGGATAATCTCCTGCGGGACTGCTTGGAGTCAGTGGACTGGTCAGTGTTTAAAAACTCTGCGACCAGCCTGAATGAGTACACCACTACAGTAACTGACTTCATTAGTAAGTGTATAGAAGACTGTGTGCCAAAGAAGCAAATCTGTGTGTTCCTCAACCGGAAACCATGGATGAAAAGGGATATCCACTGCTTGCTGAAGTCCAGGTCTGAGGCGTTCAAGTCAGGCCACCCTGACCTATGCAAGAAAGCCAGATACAATCTAAGGAGATCCATCAAAGATGCCAAAAGACAGTACCGGACCAAGCTAGAGTCCCAGGCTAGCCACACAGACCCTTACCGACTATGGCAAGGTCTGCAAGACATAACAGGCTACAAGATGAAGGCATGTAAAATCGCCGGCTCCAACGCACCCCTCCCTGATGAACTCAATGCATTCTATGCCCGTTTTGAGCAAGAGGTCAGCGAGAGCATGCCCTCCACCCTGGAATTCCTGGATGAACCTGAATATGGGGTCACCTTTGCAGATGTCAGAGCAGCTTTCTCGAAGGTCAACCCATGGATGGGATGCCCGGACAAGCACTCAGATCTTGCGCGGATCAGCTGGCGGGGATATTCGCAGATATCTTCAAACTCTCTTTACAACAATCTGAAGTCCCTATCTGCTTTAAAAAGACGACCATCATCCCAGTACCTAAGAAAAGCCAAGCAGCGTGCCTCAATGACTATCGTCCGGTGGCTCTGACATCCATCACTATGAAGTGCTTCGAAAGGCGAGTCATGGCATGAATCAATTCCAACCCCCCGGACTACCTGGATCCACTACAGTTTGCCTATCGCCACAACAGGTTCACAGCAGACGCCATCTCCCTGGCCCTGCACTCAACCCTGGAACACCTAGATAACAAAGACATCGATGTCAGACTCCTATTTATTGACACAGCTCAGCCTTCAACACCACTATTCCCACAAAACTCATCTCCAAACTCCGTGGCCTGGGCCTCGGCTCTCCCTCTGTAACCTGGATCCTGAACTTCCTAACTCACAGACCGCAATCAGTAAGGATAGTCAACAACACCTCCTCTATGATCATCCTCAACACCGGTGTCCCACAAGGCTGTGTCCTCAGCCCCCCACCATACTCCTTATACACCTATGACTGTGTGGCCAAATCCCCCACCAATTCGATTTTCAAGTTTGCTGACGACACCACTGTAGTGGGACGGATCTCAAGAAATGACGAGACAGAGTACAGGAATGAGATAAAGAATCAGGTGAACTGGTGCAGCGACAATAATCTCTCCCTCAGTGTCAACAAAACAAAGGAGAATGTCATCGACTTCAGGAAGCGTAAAGGAGAACATGCCCCTGTCAACATCAACGGGGACAAAGTAGAAAGGGTCGAGAGCTTCAGGTTTTTAGGTGTCCAGATCACCAACAACCTGTCCTGGTCCCCCCATGCCAACACTATAGTTAAGAAAGCCCACCAACACCTCTACTTTCTCAGAAGACTAAGGAAATTTGGCATGTCAGCTACGACTCTCACCAACGTTTACAGATGCATCATAGAAAGCATTCTTTCTGATTGTATCACAGCTTGGTATGGCTCCTGCTCTGCCCAAGACAGCAGTAAACTACAAAACGTCATGAATGTAGCCCAATCCATCATGCAAACCAGCCTCTCAGCCATTGACTATGTCTACACTTCCTGCTACCTTGGCAAAGCAGCCAGCATAATTAAGGACCCCAAGCACCCCGGACATTCTCTCTTCCACCTTCTTCCGTCGGGAAAAAGATACAAAAGTCTGAGGTCACGTACCAAAGAACAGCTTCTTCCCTGCTGCCATCAGACTTTTGAATGGACCTACTTTGCATTAAGTTGATCTTTATCCACACTCTAGCTATGCCTGGAATACTCTCGTTCCTTCTCTATGAACGGTATGCTTTGTCTGTGTAGAGTGCAAGAAACAATACTAATACATGTGACAATAATAAATCAAATCAAATAAATGAGAGACTGCTCACTTTGAAACAATATCCGCTGGTTCTAGATTCCACCAAGAAATGAATATCTTCTCAGCATCTATCCTGTCAAGCCCTCTCAGAATCCTATATGTTTCAATATAATTAACTCTCATTCTTCTAAACTCCAATGAGCACAGGCCCAACTGATTCAATCTTTCCTCATGAGACAAGATGTGCACATAGGGACAGCATGATGCCATTCACATTTCTTGGCCTATTCCATCATTCAATTCTATTACAGCTGATCTGTTCCTCAACTCCATTTACCTGTCTTTGATTCATATCCCTTGATAACCTTATTGCACAGTCTTGAATTTCTGCCACAAACGTGCAGTTGTTCTATTACAGATTTTGTAAAAATAAAGCTAATCTTTCTTTTTAAATGGACACCAGAGGCCTTAAAATGGCTGCCAAAAGTCACCTGACTTTTTCCACCGAAATGTGGTCAAGCTTGCAATAAGCTTCAAATGGGTTGGAAGCAGCTATACCCAGATATGAAAAGACTTTTGAAATTTGAGGAGCCCTCAAAGAGACAATGGTTTTCCCTGAAGTTGTAAAACTCTGGGCCGCTTTTGTACACTTCAGTGATTAGAGAACTTTAGATTCCTAAATGGGATATCCACTTGCCTTATTTGGAAGATGCTTGCCATATTGTCCAAATCACATATCGACAGCCATTTTAAATTTTTGAATGGTATAAACACAGGCAACAAACAGCCATTTTACATGTAGAACCCCAGGAAAAACTCTGAGAAGCAACTTCAAAAAGGGTTCTTTGCCAAGCGAGGACAAAGAGGGAAGAAATCAATTGCTGTTACTGCGGAAAATGTCCAGGCAATCTGCAAGTGCCATAACCACAGAATTGGTGAGGATTAGGAAACCTCTCCCTCCCAAAAGCCTGTTTACTTGAGTCCACCTGAGAAAGGTGAACACCACCAACTGCAGAAGCCATTACAGCTAGAAAATCAAACCTCTAGTTTCAACCCCTTCACTTCGGCAAGAAGTAACTCAAGCAACAGGCCCACAATTATATCTCACAGCTCTCACCAACTTTTACAAATGCACCATAGAAAGCATTCTTTCTGGTTGTATCACAGCTTGATATGGCTCAATCTCTGACCAAGACCGCAAGAAACTACAAGGGGTCATGAATGAAACCCACTCCATCACGCAAACCAGCCTCCCATCCATTGACTCTGTCAACACTTCCCGCTGCCTCAGAAAAGCAGCCAGCATAATTAAGGACCCCACACACCCCGGACATTCTCTCTTCCACCTTCTGCCATTGGGAAAAAGATACAAAAGTCTGAGGTCACGTACCAACTGACTCAAGAACAGCTTCTTCCTTGCTGCCATCAGACTTTTGAATGGACCTACCTTGTACTAAGTTGATCTTTCTCTACATCCTAGATATGACTGTAACTAAACATTCTGCACTCTCTCGTTTCCTTCGCTATGAACAGTATGCTCTGTCAGTATAGCACGCAAGAAACAATACTTTTCACTGTATATTAATACCTGTGACAATAATAAATCAAATCAAATCAAAAAAATCAAATCAAAAAGATGCTGATTTGAATTCTCAACTTTATATTTTGATCTTTATCTGCTTTTAATCTTTGCAACTGTATTTTAGTGTAATTTTATTTTTAATTGAATCACTCATAAATTAATAGGCGGCTACATACAAACACAGACAGATTCTTAGCCCACAGATCGCTTTAAGGAAAACGCTTTACATGGCCGTTACAATTGTGTTCAGCATCCATGGCCTTTTAGAGGAAAGAGTTCCAGATTTCCACAACAAAGTGCTTCCTGGTTTGATTCCTAAATGGCCTTGCTCTGATTTTAAGATTATGCTTCTTACTCTGCGATCCACTGCCACCAGATGAAATAGTTTTCTGTTTCTACCCATTGAGCCCCTTTAACAATTAAGCACCTGGATTTGATCAGAGCTCAGCCTTCTAAACTTGAAGGCATACAAGGCAAATCTCTGCAACATAGCCTCATAATTTCAATTTCTGAGCCCGAATGGATCTGCATTGTATCCTCTCCACAGCTAATATATCTTTCCTGAGGTGCAGTGCTTTAAATTGAATGGAGTACACCGGATGGAGCCTAAACAAGGTTCTGTACAACTGAAGGAACACTTCCTCATTTTTACATTCCAGCTCCCTTGAGATGGAGGCCAACATTCTGTTAGCCTTTCTCGTTATTTTTCTTCTTTGCACCAGCTCTTTGAGATTTGTGTACATGAACCCCCAAAATCCCTTTGCTCCTGCACAGTTCCCAGTGCCACAGATCCAAAGGGAATTTTTAAAAAAATTATCCATTTATGGGATATGGGTGTTGCCAGCATTTATTGTCCATTCGTAATTACCCTTTTGGCGAGCTGCCTTCTTGGACTACTGCAGTCCATGTAGTGTAGGTAGACCCACAGTGCTGTTAGGGAGGGAGTTCCAGGATTTTGACCCAGCGATAGTGATGGAACAGTGATATATTTTCAAGTCCGGATGGGGGTGAGTGGCTTAGATGGGAACTTGCAGGTGGTGGTGTTCCCGTGTGCCTGCCGCCTTTGTCCTTCTAGATAGTAATGATTGTGGGTTTGGAAGGTGCTGCATAAGGAGCCTTGATGAGTTTCTACAGTGCATCTTGTAGGTGGTACACACTGCTGCCACTGTTTGTCAGTGGTGGAGGAAGTGACCTTTTGTGGAAGTGGTGCCAATCACGTGGGTCGCTTTGTCCTGGATGGTATCAAGTTTCTAAAGTGTGTTGAAGCTGCACTCATCCAGGCAAGTGGAAAGTATCCCATCACACTCCTGACTTGTGCCTTCTACATGGTGGACAGGCTGTGGGGAGACTGGAGATGAGTTACTCTCTCCAGCATTCCTAGCTTCTAAGCTGCTCTTGTAGTCATAGTATTTACATAGCTGGTCCGGTTCAGTTTCAGGTCAATAGTAATCCCCAGGATATTGATAGTGGGGATTCAGCGATGGCAATGCCATTGAATGTCAAGGGGTGATGGTTAGATTCTCTCTTGTTGGAGATGGTCACTGCCTGGCACTCGTGTGGTGTGAATCTTACTTGCCACTTCTCAGTTCTCACTTGGATATTGTCCAGGTCTTGCTACATTTGGACATGGACTGTTTCAGTATCTGAGGAGCCACGATCTTCCAGTCCTGCCGTCAGCAAACCTCCCTGGGTACCCCAATGGCGGAGAAGAGTGTGCTGATTGGCTGAGACGAGGCAATGAATACACTTGAAGGATTTAAAATTGATAATAGACTGTCTCTATACTTAAAGTTGATAAAAGACCAGGAGCAAAACCAGATGAGATGCATCCAAGGATAGTGAAGGAATTGAGAGTGGAAATTGCAGAGGCACTGGCCATAATTCCCATAGGGCGGCATGGTGGCCATAATTCCTATAGGGTGGCACGGTGGCCATAATTCCCATAGGGCACCACAGTGGCACAGTGGTTTGCACTGCTGCCTCACAGTGCCAGGGACCCGGGTTCGATTCGCAGCTTGGGTCACTGTCTGTGCAGAGTTTGCATGTTCTCCCCATGTCTGCGTGGGTTTCCTCCGGGTGCTCCGGATTCCTCCCACAGTCTGAAAAATGTGCTGATCAGGTGCATTGACCCAAACAGGCGCCAGAATGTGGCGACTAGGGGAATTTCACAGTAACTTCATTGTTAATGTAAGCCTTACTTGTGACTAATAAATAAACTTTTTATAATTTTCCCATCTTCATTTGACTCAGTGTCAGAGGACTGGTGAATTGCAAATGTTACACCCTCATTCAAAAGAGGTGTAAAGATAAGCTCAGCAACTGCAGGACAGTCAGTTTAACTTCAGTGGTGGGGAAACTTCTAGAAATAATAATTCGTGCCAAAATTAATAGTCACATGGATAAATATAGAAAGGCAGCACAAATTTGTTAAGTGAAAACACGTTTAACTAACTTTCTGGAGTTTTTTGAAGAGTTAACAAAGAGAGTTGGTGATGTATAGACTTTATAAAAACATTTGATACAGTACCATGTAACGGACTTGTAAGATAGGTTATACCTCATGAAATAAAAGGGACTGTAGTAACATGAATACAAAATTGGCTGGGTAACTGGAAAAGTGAGTTGTGGTTAATGGATGTTGTTGGGGCTGGAGGAAGGTTTGTAGTGGAGCTCCCCAGGGGTTAGTGTTGGGACCCCTGTGCTCCTTAATACATATTAATAACCAATACCTTGGTGGACAGGACACCGTTTCAAAATTTCCAGGTGATACAAAACTTGGAAGTATTGTAAACTGTGAGGAGGCTAGTGTCGAACTTCAAAAGGACTTAGACAAGTTGGTGGAATGGGTGGGCAATGATCCAGGAGCAGAAAGACCTCGATGCATGTGCGCCAAATCATTGAAGGTGGCAGGACAGTTTGAGAGAGCAATTAATAAAGCATACAGTGTCCTGGACATTATTAATAGGAGTTTGGAGTAGAAGAGCAAGGAGGTTATATTGAACTTGTAGAAGACACTAGTTAGACCTCAGCTGGAGCATTGTGTCCAGTCCTGGGCACCACACTATAGGAAACTATGAAGATGCTGGAGAGAGTGCAGAAAAGATTCACGGGAATGGTTCCAGGGATGAGGAACTTTAGTTATGAAGGTGAAGTGGAGATGTTCAGACTATTTTTCCTTGGAGATGAGAAGACTGAGAGAAGAAAATTCAATATCATGAAAGGCCAACTGGACAGAGTACACAGGAAGAAACTGTTCCCACTTACCAAATGTTCAAGAAGGAAAGGGCACAGGTTTAAAGTAATTGGCAAAAGGAACAAAAGCGACACAAGGAAAGGTTTCCACACAGCTGGTGGTTGAGTTCTGGAATGCGCTGCTTGAGAATGTGATGGCAGCAGGTTCGATCAAGGTTTTCAAAGAGGGAATCTGACTGTCCTCTGAAAAGGAAGAATGAATGTGCAGGGAGAATGGATTCTATGAGAATGCACTTGCATTAAAGCTGTTGTCACTTGTTAATGGGTGAATGGGCCTTTCAGTGGTATCAGGGATATGTTTTGCAAGGATATTATGAATGATTGAAGAAGTTAAAGTTAATTTATTCGGCACAATTAGGCTTATATCAACGCTGCAAACGAAATTACCGTGAAAATCCCCCAGTCGCCACACTCTGGTGTCTGTTCAGGTACACGGAGGGAGAATTTAGCATGGCCAATGCACCTAGCCAGCATGTCTTTTACACTTTGGGAGGAAACCAGAGCACCTGGAGGAAACCCATGCAGACACGTGGAGAACATGCAGACAGTGACCCAAGCTGGGAATCGAACCCGGATCCCTGGCGCTGTGAGGCAGCAGTGCTAACCACTGTGCCACCATGTCGGAATTGTGATTTAACTACACATGCCCTCAGCCTTGATGTAAGTTTGATTTTGCTTCTGGAGCAGAAATGTGTGGACAGGCAGTAAAGCGAAGGGCACGCAGTTGATTGAAGTGTTCTCTCACAGTGTGTGATGCCATCCGAGCCCTCGGCTAGATTTCTGTCCTACAGTTGACTGAGAAGTGAAAAAAAATCATTTATTTATTTCCTGTGATGCTGGGGTGAGGCTGATTGTAAGTATAAGGTTGCACTTGGCTTGTTGAGATAACTGGGGTGGAAATACTTTGAGTTTAATGTCTTTATTTGAAGGGCTGCAGATGCACTGCAGTGCCCCACCAGCACTCTGATACAATCTGAAGATAGCAGTTTCCATGAATTATCAAAGGGATTGTCCTGGGAGGCACCTCATGACAAGAGAGCTCAGCAGATGGCAAAAGATTTATCTGAACTTTGTTCTTGTTTGTTAGAAGAATTACAGCGGTGAAACAAGAAACTTTATACCCACCGCTAATAAGCCTGAGTGGCCATAACTAAAGATACAATCAGTCCAAAAGAGATGAACTGCAGAGTCAGAAACAATAAATTATACAAGGTATGCCTGCTTTAATTAACTCCATTAGATTCCGCATTTATTTAATAAAAAATCATTTTTGAAAACTGTACAATAATTTTTACAAACTATTTCCATATTTCACATAAGCGATCTAAAATAATGTTTCAATCTGGATTTACAGATAAATGATCTCAGACAATAATGAGAGGTTTTAGAGAACACAGCATTAAAATCTGACCCCTTCAAAGTAAATTGTAAGTCACCATTTTAAGCACCTAGTAAAATTAATGAACATTTAAATATTAGTGAGAAACTAAAACATTTTAGCAGTTAAGAGGGGAAATGGGTGGAGTGGATAAATCTGTATGTCAGTTTTGGTGTATTGGTAACGTGCAGAAGGTATCGGAAAACTCAGCAAAGTTGGGCAGAATCTGTTTCTGTGCCCTTTTCATCATTAAATCACTTCTTTGAGTTCTGTCACATTTTTTGGCTCCTCCAGCAATCCATTTGCCAATTGAGTGCCCTCGATTCCGTACTTGTGGCTAATTGCACTCCAACTCCCAGCTTCCTGCTTTTTATACAGGGTAACTTGGACTAAGGTTGGTATGTCTGTCGTCAGGAGACAGGCAGAAGTGTGGAGTTTCTCAACACCAAAAGTCTGAAGAGTTGACTACAGAATGATAGAATCAAATTTCCATCATTGAAGAAGGACATCCGGCCCATCATGCCAGTTCTGGCCGACAAGTAGTCATCCAGCCAAGCCACTTTCCCAGCTTTTGGTCTGTGGCCTTGTAGGTTATGACACTTCAAGTGCCTATCCAAGTACTTTGGTAAGTGTTTTGAGAATTTCTGCCTCTACCACTCTTCACGTAGTGAGTTTCAGATCCCCACCACCCTCTGGATGAAAAGAGTTCCCCTCAAATTGCCTCTGAACCTCCTATTTCTTACTCTAAATCTATGCCCCCTGATAATAGACCCTCAACCAAGGGGAGTAGGGCCTTCCTATCCACTATCCAAGACCCCTCATAATTTTATACACTTCAGTTAGGTTTCTCCTCAGCTTCCTCTGTTCCCAAGCCCAGTCAATGTTTCATCACAACTAAAATCCTCCAATCCAGGCATCATTCTCGTAAATCTTCTCTGTACCCTCAATACACATAGTGCTCCAACTGTAGTCTAACTAGTGACTTATGCATTTCCAGCATAACCTACCAACGCTTATATTCCATTTCTCAGCTAATAAAGGCAAGTATCCGGTATGCTTTCATCACCATGTATCTACCTGCCCATCCACCCTCAGGGATCTGTGAACACACACACCAAGGTCCCTCTGTTTTTCTCAACATCTCAGTATTACCATTTAATGTGTATTCCCTGCCTTGTTAATTGTCCCTAGATACATGGCCTCACACTTGTCCTCACTGAATCCAATTTGCTACTGCTCTGCCCACCTGACTAGTCCATTGATATCTTCCAGTAGTCTGTAGTTGACTTCTTCATTATCAATTACACGGTCATTTTTTGTATAGTCTACGAACTTCTTAATTACATTCCCTAAATTCAAGTCCAAATCAGTGATATACTGTATACTGTAAAAAGCAAAGGGACCTAGCACTGAATCCTATGGAACTATGCAAGAGATAATCTTCCAGTCACATAAACACCAATTAACCTTTTGCTTCCTGCCTCAGAGTTGGTTTTGGATCCTTGTGCTTTGACATGGATTCCATGGGTTTACTTTTGTGACCAGTCTACTTTCATCATCAGCCTTTCAAAAATCCGTATGGACTATTTCAAATGTATCAAACCTTCTTGTTATCACCTCAAAAATTCGGTCATGTTAGTCAGACACTGCCTTTCATTCACAAATCTGTGCTGACTGTGATTAATCTGGGTCTTTCCAAATGAAGATTTATCCAGTTCCACAGAATTTTTTCCAATAATTTCCTCATCACTATAGTTAAGCTGTATTTATTCCATCTATCCCCTTCTCTCTTTTTAAAACAATAAGTAGTCTCACAACACCAGGTTAAAGTCCAACCTGTTGGATTTTAACCTGGTGTTGTGAGACTACGTACCGTGCCTACCCCAGTCCAATGCCGGCAACTCCACATCATGGCTACCACCGACACCTTTAAAACAATGGTACAACATTAGTTGTCATCACACCTACAGCCAGAAAGGATTGGAAAATGATAATCAGAGCCTCCAATATTTCTTCTCTGACTTCCTTTAACAACATAGGATACATTTCACCTGCGCCTGGGAATCTATCCACTTTCAAAGATGATACATCCTCTCTCACTATGTTAATTTAATATTTCATACTTCTCTTTCCAGTTTGCATTGTCCTTATCTCTTTTCTGTGAGTACAGAAGTAGAATAAAATATTCATTAAGAACAATGCTAAGGTTTTTTGTCTTCACACACAGGTTATCCTAATGATTTCTGATAAACCATGACTCATTGGGACAAAGAGCAAAGAAAAGTACAGCTCAGGAACAGGCCCTTCAGCCCTCCAAGCCTGTGCCAATCATGATGCCCTAGCTAAACTAAAAAAAAACCTTCTGCCCTTACTTGGTCCATATCCCTCTATTCCCTCCCTATTCATGTACCCATCCAGATGTCTCTTAAATGTTGCTAATGTACCTGCTTCCACCACCTCCTCTGGCAGCGCATTCCAGGCACCCACCACTCTCTGCGTGAAAAACATCCCCTGCATATTTCCCTTAAACTTTCTCCCTCTCACCTTGAACCTGTGCCCCCTTGTAATTGATACTTACACCTTTGGAAAAAGCCTCTGACTATCCACCCTGTCTGTGCCTTTCATAATTTTGTAGACCTCTATCAGGTCTCCCCTCAGCCTCCGTCTTTCCAGTGAAAACAATCCTAGTTTATTCAACCTCTCCTTATAGCCAACACGCTCGAGACCAGGCAACATCCTAGTGATTCTTTGCACTCTCTCCAAAGCTTCCACATCCTTCTGGTAGTGTGGTGACTAGAACTGCATGCAATACTCCAAATTCGGTTTAACCAAGGTTTTATATAGCTGCAACATGATTTCCCAACTCTTGTACTCAATGCTCTGGCTGATGAAGGCAAGCATGCCATATGCCTTCTTAATCACCTTGGCCACCTCTGTTGCCACTTTTAGGGAACTATGGATCTGCACGCCCAGATCCCTCTGAATGTTAATGTTCCTTAGGGTTTTGTCATTTACAATATAGTTCACATCTAAATTTGATCCTCCAAATTGCACCACTTCGCATTTGTCCGGATTAAACTCCATCTGCCATTTCTGTGCCCAAGTCTCCAATCTATCTATATCCTGTTGCATCCTCTGACAATCCCCGGCTATCCTTTACAGCCGGAATTCTCCAGTCGTTAACTCCAGCGGGATTCTGTGGTCTCACCAGCGGCATACCCCCTGCCATGGTTTTCCTGGCAATGTGGGATGGCTTCAATGGGAATTCCCATTTGCAGTGGAGAGATTAGAGGATCCGGCCATCAGCAAACAGCGCAGCACCTCCCCCCACCGCTGAGAAAAATGCTGAGGGGAGGCAGAGAGAATCATCTATTTCTGAACTGCAAAAGTGAGTCATTTAAGCAATGAAGGAGAACGAATCCCATCAGATATTACCGCACCCATTGAATATTGAGACAGCGCAGGGTCTGCACAAGCATACTGCTGACAAACCCACTGTGTGTTTCTAGTATTTAACATTAACACTATTTCTAACATTACATTCTTCACTCTCCCCTTTCCTTCTCTATGAACGGTATGCTTTGTAAAGGATGTAAAAGATTCCCATGGCACTGTTTTGGAGAAAAACTTTTGAATGGACCTACCTCACATCAAGCTGATCTTTCTCTACACCCTAGCTTTGACTGTAACACTACATTCCGCACCCTCTCCTTTCCTTCTCTATGAACGGTATGCTTTGTTTGTATAGTGCACAAGAAACAATACTTTTCACTGCATACCAATACGTGTGACAATGATAAATCAAATCAAAGTATTTTCTGCTTTCATTTCTGATTTTTAGCATGTGAGTGTGCTGTTTTTGTCTCTTCTGGGTGTGATTGACTTGGTATTGGGAAAAATGAATGGCAATAGAAAATGTGTTTTTGTTTTCCTCACTTTGGTGCCTTTACTTCTTGTCAATCGTAACATATTACACTGGATTTCATGGGGAACTCCCATGGCCCACAAGGTCATCAAATGTCCTCTTATGTTTGACAAAGGCAAACCTTTCTTTCTATCTTCTGGCATAGCTGCAACTGTACATGAAGTGACCCCTCAACGAAGGTATTAACACATTCTTAGGCTTTGTACCTTTGAGATTAATGTGGTTTCATTACAAGGTAAATTGCAGCATGAGGATCATAAACTGTGGGAGTGTTACATCTGGGGAAAGGATTGGAAAAGGAATGGTATACTTTTAGCTGAAGCATCCTGCAGTAGTGATGAACATGAAGAGTCTGGGCTTGAGTAAAACGTACTCTTAAATAGAACTTGTTTCTTGTTGACTATATTTTAGCCCTGCACATAAAACCTTTGTTTTGCCGTAGCAGGGATGCCAATGATGTAGGGTGAGGAGGTGGGTACCGGCTCCGTGAGTGTGTGGGGGAGAAGGGGGCCAATTCACAGGCGGTGGGGAAGGAGGTCGATGATCGAGGAGGGGGGCATTGGAATTGAATGCCGACTCTGATGATGGGGGTTGAGGGGGAATGGTGTGTGAGGAGGGGAGCTCCTGACACCTCTGTGGTGGGAAGGTTTATTGCAGTTCGTATTAGGGCGCCCTTTAAAGATGGCGCACTGATTTCAGTGGAACCGGGCTTTGGCAGCGTGTTGAGGCTCCACCACCCCCCCCTCCCCCCCCTCAACCCCTGCATGATGGCGTGAAACACACCTGCTTGATTTTTTTCGCCAGAATGTTAAGATCTGGAAAGAAAACTGACCTGAGAGAAACAGGCCGGATTGAATTTTATGTCCCCATCACGGAGGGAGCGGGGCTGGAAAATGTGGTGAGCCATTCAAAAGTCCATGGGCTTTGATGGGAGCAGAAAATCTCACTGCTGAAAAATTCCACCTGCCGTTTTTCTTGCTGAAAACAACAGAACATTTTTTGGCAAGATTCCACCCTAAGTCTGGGCACTGGAGGCCCAGGTAAGTTCAAGGGTCCTGTGGTGGGAGAGTAGGGAAGACTTGGGGTTGCATGAAGGGGGAGAGTGATATTTTGGAGGAGAGACTGGGTGGGGGAAACAAGGTTCAGAGGCCACCAGACAGTTTCCAGCCTTCCCCCACACAAGTTCAATCCTCCTGACAGTCTAAAAAATGAAGCTGGATGGGAAATGGCTCTTAAGTGCCCAATAATTCGCCACTTAAGAACCTCAACTGGTGCAAGACCAGACTTCCCAACTGAGACCTTGCTGGCCCCAGCGTAAAATCATTGTGTGGTTGGGTAGGAACCTGGGGGGAATTCTGTCCCTTCAATTTCATACTCTCCTTCCACCTGAAAACCAATCGGTGGAGGAACATAAAATTCTGGTTAACGTGGTGAGCCTATATGGTGCAATAGATTTGAGTTAACCAATCTCAGGTAAGGCAGCAGCAGAGGTACGTGTTTGACTTCACTGCTCCGAGTGTGGTGACACTGTGCCTTTAAGAAATGTATCGGTGTGATTTTGTCTGTAAACGAGAGCCCTGTATTGTTACTGCAGCAGTATAATTGCTCCTTATTGCTACAATTGCTAGAAGGACTTGATTGACAATAATATCAGGTGACTGGGTGGAGCTAGGCTTACACAGAGAACTCAAACTGAGAATGTGTTTGAAGTTGTTAGAGAGGAGTGCCTCTCTTTTCCTCTCTGGTGTAGGAGACTGGAATCTGCCAGGAAAGAAGTCTCTTTCTCTCAGATTCCGCTGTTTGGGGGTGCAATCTTCTGTTGAGAATTAGAAGACAGCTGGCAATATGGGTCTCTGTCCAGAGGTGTTAAAAGGCTGGAAACCCTACATCCAAATAAGCATATTGTCTTTTGGTGCTAATTGGTTCTGAAGAAGGGATTTATGTCCATGGGGATACTGCTAAATTGGAACAATAGAGATGGATAGCTATTAAGAATTAGACTTTGTCATGTTTAAGTATTTTAATTGGTAAACGTTATGCTAAATCCTGTGGTTATATTCTAACTGTGTTCTTAAATAATGTTTGTTTTGTGATGCGCGTTATCAAACACGAGGCTAGATGCTCGGGAAATAAAGGCTTTTATTTACTGTAATGAAACAGCCAATAATTATATACACGATCCCAGACTGAGGGGTCCCAGCCAGAGCAGGGACTTTTATACCTCTCCCAGGAGGCGGAGCCCGACTGGGATGTACCACAACACTACAGTACAAAGGTGTAACAACCCCACCCTAACCCCAACAGCAACAAGTAACACAACCCAACAGTAACATATGTACATCCTTGTAGTACTGGCCAGACCCTGGCTCAGTACTATCCAGTGGGAACCAACGATGGTTCACCACATTCACCTCTCCTTTGAGAACAAAGGCCAGCGGGGTACAAAAAAAACAGAATAAAGTGTCATCAGTCTATAAGTTCAGACGGTCAGGGGGACCGCACCGTCGTTGTGACCTCCTCAATACCAGCGGTGACACCGGAGTAGGCACTTGCGGTGGCGTTCTCCCCAAGGTGGCGTCCAGCTGTTCTTCCACGGACTCACAGGCCGGTTGACCCTGAGATGACGGTAGTCCATGGGGTCCTGACACGCCCTGCAGTGGCGACCACCCTCTGGACTCAGGCAAGCTGTACACGGGAGTAAAAGGGTTAAGCAATGGTCCCGATGCTGCCCGCGCCGTGTCCGGGGGAGAAACAAGAGTTAAGGGGTTTGTAACAGGGGGTATGGGAGCGACAGGGGTTGCTACGTCCCCTGCTGGCACCAGGTCTCGGATCGAGACCGTGTCCTCTCGCCCGTCAGGGTATGCCACATAGGCATACTGAGGATTGGCGTGGAGGAGATGGACCTGTTCGACCAATGGGTCGGACTTGCGGGCCCTTACATGTCACCGCAGGAGGACGGGTCCTGAGTACGTCAACCAAGACGGTAATGAGGTCCTCGAGGAAGACTTCTGAGGGAATGAAAACATGGGGAGTAGCATTGGTTGCCATACACAGGAGGGAGCGAATAGAATGGAGCACATCAGGGAGCACCTCTTGCCAACGGGAGACTGGAAGACTTTTTGACTTCAACGCCAGTAAGACAGCCTTCCAGACTGTAGCAATCTCACGTTCCACCTGTCCGTTACCCCTAGGGTTGTAGCTCGTGGTCCTACTAGAGGCAATCCCGTATGAGAGCAGGAATTGCCTCAAGTCATCGCTCATGAACGACGAGCCCCTGTCGCTGTGAATGTAGCCGGGGTACCCGAACAGGGTAAAGAGATCACGGAATGCCTTGATAACCGTGGCAGCGGATGTATCAGAGCAGGGAACAACAAAAGGGAACCTAGAGTACTCGTCAATGGTATTGAGGAAGTACACATTCCGATCTGTTGAGGGAAGGGGGCCCTTAAAATCGACACTCAGTCTCTCGAAGGGACGAGTGGCCTTGACTAAATGTGCCCGGTCAGGTGGGTAAAAGTGCGGTTTGCATTCCGCGCAAACCCGACAGCTTCTTGTTACGGACCTGACGTCCTCCACCGAGTAGGGCAGGTTGCGGGCTTTTATAAAGTGGTAGAGCTGAGTGACCCCAGGATGGCATAGGTCATTATGGAGAGCCTGCAAACGGTCCTCCTGTATACTGGCGCATGTTCCACGCGAGAGGGCATCCGAGGGCTCATTGAGTTTCCCTGGACAGTACATGATGTTGTAGTTTTAGGTGGAGAGTTCAATTCTCCACCGCAAGATCTTGTCATTCTTGATCTTGCCCCTCAGCGTGTTATTAAACATGAACGCCACGGACCGCTGGTCCGTGATCAGGATGAACCGTTTCCCACCAAGTAATGGCGCCAGTGCCTGACGGCCTCCACAATGGCCTGGGCCTCCTTTTCCACCGCTGAATGCCGAATTTCGGGGCCTTGGAGGGTGCGGGAAAAAAATGCGACGGGCCTGCCCGCCTGGTTAAGTGTGGCGGCCAGGGCGAAATCAGATGCATCGCTCTCCACCTGAAAGGGGATGGACTCGTCAACAGCGTGCATCGTAGCTTTCGCGATGTCGGCTTTTAATTTATCGAAGGCCAATCGGGCCTCTGGCGTTAGGGGAAAAGTCGTGGACTTAATGAGCGGACGGGCTTTGTCCGCGTAATTGGGAACCCACTGCGCATAATAAGAGAAGAAGCCTAAGCATCTTCTCAGTGCTTTTGCACTAGCAGGCAAGGGAAGTTCAGAAAGGGGGCGCATACGGTCTGGATCAGGGCCAATGACCCCGTTTTCCACCACGTATCCTAGGATGGCTAAACGGCGCGTACGAAACACACACTTCTCCCTGTTGTAGGTCAGGTTCAGGCAAAATGCAGTGCGTAGGAAATTCAGGAGATTTGTGTCGTGGTCCTGTTGGTCATGGCCGCAGATGGTGACATTATCCAGGTACGGGAAGGTAGCCCGCAGCCCGTTGTGGTCCACCATTCGGTCCATAGCACGCTGGAAGACCGAGACCCCATTGGTGACACCGAAGGGAACCCTGAGAAAGTGATACAAGCGACCATCCGCCTCAAAAGCCATGTATTGTCGGTCCTCTGGGCGAATGGGGAGTTGGTGGTAGGCAGACTTGAGGTCTATGGTGGAGAACACCCGGTACTGCGCAATCTGATTGACCATATCAGATATGCGCGGGAGAGGATACGCATCCAGCTGCGTGTATCGATTAATGGTCTGACTATAGTCAATGACCATCCGGGGTTTGTTCCCGCTCTTGACCACCACGACCTGCGCCCTCCACGGACTAGCGCTGGGTTGTATGATCCTTTCTTTGAGGAGCCGCTGAACCTCAGATCTAATGAAGATCCGATCCTCAGCGCTGTAACGCCTACTTTTAGTTGCGATGGGCTTGCAGTCTGGCACAAGATTCTGGAACAGGGAGGGTGTGGTGATCTTCAGCGTCGAGAGGCTACAGGCGTTGGGGAATTGGAGGCTGCTGCTGTTCTCCCACTGCCAGTGAAGGGAGTGGCCCACCGTACTGTAGGGTTACACTCCTCAAGTGCACCATGAAGTTTAGTCCGAGAAGTATTGGCGCGCAAAGGTACGGCAACACTAGGAGCTTGAAACGCTCGTAAACTGTGCCTTGCACCGTCAAAGTTACCATGCAACTCCCTAGCACGGTGACAGACCGGGACCTCGATGCCATAGAGATTGTCTGTTTGGCAGGTTGAATCCGGAGTCCACACCGCTTCACAGTGTCTGGGTGGATAAAGCTCTCTGTGCTCCCGCTGTCAAACAGACAATAAATCACGTGGTCATTTACCTGGATGTTCATCATAGATTTGTCAAGTCTATGAGGCTTGGCCTGGTCCAGGATGATCGACGCCACCGTTGGTTCATGAGCGCCACTGCAGGCAGCTGAAATCGATGAGGAGGACCCCTGCTGGTCGTTCGCGGTCGGTGCCGACCAACCTGGCCGCTCCCATAGGTCGCACATGGGTGATGGCGCCAAACTCAGCGACCCCTGGTGGTCACACACCTCCGACTCCGTCGACCGTAATGGCGTCGTCCTGGCCTCGCACGTGGACGAACCCCTCGATAATTTCGACGACGAAGAGCCGAGCTCTGAAGAATCGCAGGCCGCACTGCCGTTCCTAGATTTAGATCGGCACACTTTCGAATAGTGCCCTTTCTTACCGCAGGCGGAGCACAACACAGCCTTAGCGGGACACCGTTGCCGAGTATGCTTCGCTCCCCCACAGAAGTAACACCGCGGGCCGCCCGGAGCTGCTGCCGTCGTCTGGCCCGAGTGTGAGCACGCCATTATGCAGCATTTCGAACCCGAGGGACGAGGAGGGATTGGTGACTGCTCCTGCCACGTTGTCTCCACGTGGTCTTCCGGATACAATACTAAGCTTTTGGAGGCCGTTTCCAGCATCTCCGCTAGCTCGATTGCCTGGGTAAGGTCAAGGTTACCTTTCTCCAATAGTTTAAGTCGAATGTACGACCATCCGACTCCCGCCACAAACGCATCTCGGGCGAGGTCGTTCATGCTCTGCTCAGCCGACACAGCTTTGCAGTTACAGCCCCTGGCTAGCTGTAGGAGCTCGTTCGCATATTCCTCCATCGTTTCGCCAGACTGCCATCGTCGAGTGGCTAAGAGGTAACGAGCGGGTATTTCATTGGGCGGTTTGATATAACGCTTCTTCAGAAGCTCGAGGGCCTTTGTGTAATCGGTGGCTGCACGGATCGCGAGGTAGACAGTGTCGCTTACCCTCGCATGGAGGACCCGGAGTCTGTCATCATCTGTGGTGACCGCTGCGGAGGCTGCCAGGTAGTCTTCGAAGCACTTCAGCCAGTGGTCGAAGGTGTTAGAGGCGCCCACCGCACATGGATCTAGTGTAAGGCGTTCCGGCTTCAGGATCTGCTCCATACTCTCTTTTTTTTTTCCTTCGACGAGAGTTTAACAACAGTAAATAAAATTGATGTGCGTTATCAAACACGAGGCTAGATGCTCGGGAAATAAAGGCTTTTATTTACTGTAATGAAGCAGCCAATAATTATATACACGATCCCAGACTGAGGGGTCCCAGCCAGAGCAGGGACCTTTATACCTCTCCCAGGAGGCGGAGCCCGACTGGGATGTACCACAACACTACAGTACAAAGGTGTAACAACCCCACCCTAACCCCAACAGCAACAAGTAGCACAACCCAACAGTAACATATGTACATCCTTGTAGTACTGGCCAGACCCTGGCTCAGTACTATCCAGTGGGAACCAACGATGGTTCACCACATTTTGATAAAAACTTCCACATGAATCAATTGAATCATACCTGGAGCGAAACACCTTATGCTCACCCTAATGCCAAAATCAGAAGTGAAAGTTGGGGTCTAGGTTCACTTTATAAAATACCTCGGGATTTTTGATCTGGTCCCTAACACAAGGCAGTGGGCAAAACAGGAATCAACCAAAATTCCTGTAGTCAATTTAGTAATCCCTACTAGAAGTAGACTGATTTGGAAATCAGGTGAGGAACTCAACCCAAATCGCTGCCTTGGAGAAAATAATCAGCAGACACTCACTGTTCAAGCTCATACATGGGACAGGTTACAATTGCTGACACACTATAAACACAGCATGAGTCACCAGGTTCCAGTGAGCCGCAGTAAAGAAAGTCCATTCTAACAAAAGAAAAGCAAATTTGCCCAACTCTGTTCTCTCCAGCGGCCGTCGCAGTCTGCCTCTGTTTTCCCTCATAAATTGTATTGTTGGCAATAGTCCAATCTGAGAATGTATAATGGTGCATGTCCTGAAAAAGATCCGAGGTCAATAAGGTTCAACAATCCAATTACTCCTTTTATAATGAAACTCGCTTCAGATTGTTCTAATAATTTTAAATGAGCTGTAATCAGCTGCTTAACTTTCTTTAACCATTTTTTTGTAGGTTCTCTAAACATTATTAAAATCATTTTGGATAAGAGGTTTTCCACTGTTTGATGGAGACTTAGAGGGAAATCATTCTGTTTGGTCATTTCGTAGTTACAATAGAATTAGAACGCTACTTTTATCCTAATTACAATAAGCAAATATTTTTCTTAGTTACTTACTGACGATACTCTGCCCAAGAGCAAAAATAATCATCTGAAGCTTTTTCCCAGCTTTTTCCTAGGGGGCATAGATTTAAGGTGTGAGGGGCAAGGTTTAAAGGAGATGTACGAGGCAAGTTTTTTTACACAGGGTGGTGGGTGCCTGGAACTCGCTGCCGGGGGAAGTAGTGGAAGTAGATACGATAGTGAGTTTTAAGGGGCGTCTTGACAAATACATGAAAAGGATGGGAATTGAGGAATTATGGTCTCCGGAAGGATAGGGGATTTTAGTTCAGTCAGGCAGCATAATTGGTGCAGGTTTGGGGGGCCGAAGGGCCTGTTCCTGTGCTGTAATTTTCCTTTTTCTTTGTTTTGTTCCATTGTGGCATGCACTTGACTACAAGAGGGTAATCTTCAATTTTGCCATTTTTAGTGTTAAGACTAACATACATTTAAGTGTATTTTAAATATATCTTCCAATGCTTATGAATAACACCCCATGATGACAATAATGCACTGCCCCCAATATTTGGTTTAATTATTGTTTGTTTGCATTCCATGATTGCCCATCACGTTAGTTGTTCAATATTTTTGGCTCAACACTGGATCTGGCAGTAAATGTAACATTAAAACCCAGAGTAACATTAGGATGTGGAGTCAGAGAAAGGATACTCGGCCCATTGAGCCAACTCCTCTCACAGAGTATGCATGATGTACCCCACTTATTTCATGTTCTTCCCAACCCACAAAGGGAAGCTAAGTGAAACTCCGGTGCATCTGTCCATTCACATATCACCCTATTTAATTCCAGCAGCTTCTTTTCCCACAGTTGACAGTTCCTTGGCCTATTAATGTTAGGTTGCCCTGTCTAGCTTACAATGCCTGTGAGTGATAGTTTTGAGCATTAAATGGTCTGATATAAAAAATTGTATCATGCTAAAATTAACCAATGAAATAAAGTTCTTATCTAGACAGCCATATGAACGGAGTGGGAAATGGAGGGATACAAAAGAATGGTCTAGTTTGGACCAGGGAGCGGCGCGGGCTTGGAGGGCCGAAGGGCCTGTTCCTGTGCTGTATTGTTCTTTGTTGTTTGTTAAAGCACACAATTAGTATGCCTTAGCCATGGAAAGAGCAAACAAACTCACAATAAAATGAAGTCCGCTTGGTTCATTACTTCTGGTCCTTCATTTGCACCACTTCCTCTAATCCCTGAGTTTCCCCATATTTTATAAAATCATAGACAATATGAATGTTTTCTTTTCTTCTTGTTGAGGACATTTTTGTTTCACAGTCCCATCCAATGCCTTAATTCACATATTCTGACTACTTGCACCCTTGCCTTGCAATTTGATTTGATTTGATTTGATTTATTATTGTCACTTGTATTGGTATGCAGTGAAAAGTATTGTTTCTTGTGCGCTATACAGCCAAAGCATACCGTTCATAGAGTACATAGGGGAGAAGGAAAGGAGAGAGTGCAGAATGTAGTGTTACAGTCATAGCTAGTTGTAGAGAAAGACCAACATAATATAAGATCAGTAAGAAATTGAATTGAATCATTGTTACAGAGTTTAAAAGAGCTCGAAAAGAGTTTTAGAAGCATACAACGAGAGTAAAAGATAGAATTAGAGGGAATGCTGGGAACAGCTTGCAAGAACTCGCCAAGCTCCAGCACCATCTTGGATCCGAAAGCGTTGCCTTTGACACCTGCATTATCGTAGCTCAAGCATTTTGCTGCCCACTTTCTGTGGCCAAGATGCTTTAGTTTGGGTCTTTGGTATGATCTGAGTAAGTTTTAATTAATCCTGTCACAAAAAATAATATGCATCCCACCTTCAAAGAAACTTTAGCATAGAATCCTACAGGGCAGAAGGCCATTCGGCCCATCGAGTCTGCACCAACCACAATCCCACCCAGGCCCTATTCCCATAACCCCATGCATTTAGCGTTGACAATAAGGGGCAATTTAGCACGACCAATCCACCTAACCCGCGTATCTTTGGAGTGCGGGAGGAAACCGGAGCATCCGGAGGAAACCCACACAGACATGGGGTGAATGTGCAAACTCCACACAGACAGTGACCCACACCGGGACTTGAACCCAGGTCCCTGGCGCAGTGCTGGCCACTGAGCAAATGTGTCGCCCCAAGTGAGCTTAGCCAATTTGTTTCTGTTCTGTCCCATGCGAAAGAAGTTAGTTATGTCAACAACAATCAAATGACACCTTTCTGGTAGTTATTTCATTTGTATTAATGCACGAGATAATCTAGTGGGTATTCTATGGGATTGGTTTACTATTTAATGGCACATTTACCTTTACAAATGTGTTAAATTCCCACCTTGCTTTGCAAATCATTCTGTGCTTCACCCTACCCTATCTCCACAACCTAACCTCCTTTAGCGCTATGGGAGGAATTCTCCCATCTGGGGACTAAGTCCCGATGCGGGGCAGGAACGTGGAGTATTTCCTGCTGCGGAGGCTGGTGGGAGAATATGCTAAATCTTCTGGCCTCAACCTCATTAATTATGCAACTGGGTGTTTTGCACCATATTCCATGGTGGGCAGGCCTGATGGCACGTAATCCGCAGTCCTTCCTATTTACCATGCCGTATTGAAAAGGCCCCCAACATCACTGACCCGCTATTGAAGAAATAAGGTGGATCTCCTGAGAAAGCAGATGGATCTCCAGTAACATTCTGAGGCTAGAAGATGGACTTCCCCCAGGACACTGAATCTGGAAGGCCCACCAGAAGATTTTCCTCAATCCACTGCTGTGGTGTTCCGGGGACCAGGGCCATTGGCCTCCATCACGAATTCCGGAAGCAACCGCAGGCATTGTTCCGGTGTGTCCTGACATCTGAACATCACATTGTTCCAGATGTGTTTTGCCCTAGTGTGCTTTCCCACTGAGACCACGGAGAATCCAAAGTGAGTGGTCGGGCCTTCGCCTGCATTCCCATTAGCGTGGAACGCAAATTAATTTCACACAGGTTTCCTGACCCGCCATGGTGGGCATCAACATAAGATCCCGCTGGAAATTCTCACCAATGTAAAACTGACTTTTGGCCCTCCTGCAGAACTGTCCCCCCTCCCACCCTCCGGCCCCGCTTCCCATCCGTCCGCCAATGGGGGTTCAGGAGAATTTTGCCTAATGTCTCAGACCACATCCATCAGTCTTTCTATTTTTGACTTCTAGGTATTGCCCCCTGACACCACTCTACCATTGCTGGCTGAACCAGGAAGCATATGCAACCTCTTTACTGAAGTCTCATCACCTTGGTAACCACTCCCTTCCATGACCTGTGGCATATTAAAAAACATCTTCAAAACCTGTCTCTTTGAACGCTATGGTTGTGTTGTGCTGAGCTTTATCTGAAACCAAGATCAAGCTATCCCACTCCCTATCATCCTGGTGTGCTCCATGTGCCTATCCAATAACCGCTTAAATGTTCCTAAAGTGTCTGACTCCACTATCACTGCAGGCAGTCCATTCCACACCCCAACCACTCTCTGCGTAAAGAACCTGCCTCTGATATCCTTCCTATATTTCCTTGTCTTCTATATTTTGATAAGCATCCACTGCTGTCATTTGAATCACTTTGGGATACCTACTGTGTGAAAAATGCTATATGATTGCAAGTTTTTATTGCAAAATGAGCAATGAATGGAAGAATTTGAGTTTAAATAGACGCCCCCAGGTGTTTTGCATTCAGTGAAGTACTTTTGAAGTGTAGTCGCTGTTTTGATGTAGGAAATCGCTTGGACAGTTTGTTATTGGATCTAATTTCAGTCACATTTACCACCCCAATGGCAGTTTCAGCAGATGATTCTGCCGGTCATGCTCTTTTGATTTACAAAGAGATTTGAGGATATAGGAAACACAAAACAGTTTAGGAAAAAGTATCTAGCTCAAACTGGCGGGACGTCTTTTGGCTTTCGGCCTTCTCGCTATATCCCTATCCCTAAATAAAATGCATCCCCATAACATTGTTCAGTGGCAGGATCTATTTTATTAGCAAGTCGTAAAGTTGAAGAAGAGTGAAAGGTTGGTGGGCAGATTCTCTGTCTGGAGGAGTGCCAGAGGGATGGAATTCTTCTCCCTATGAATCACAGGAGAATGCCTTTCTGTCTGAATAGCTAAAGTCCCTACTAAGGAGGTTGTGAAAACAAGCAGATTTGAAATATGTAATTTCTGAGAAGCCGATTCCATTAATATTGAAGAAAAACAGATATTCTCCCTTTTGTGTGAGAGGAGGAATTTCATCCTCCTCCCATATCCTGGCAATGCTGCAGAGATTATCTAAAGTCAAGAAGATAGATTTTTCTTTTCAAAAAGATCTTATCTAAAGGTTGCTGAGGAATGAAAGTATTCCAATTTTAATGACGATGTTTAACTCCTGCAATATCAATTCCTCAGTACCACAGTGTTCCCCAGCCCATTTAGCTTTAACTCCCCAAGGCCTGGTTTCATGCCTTGTGTTAATTCTTAAATTCCATGCCAGCTCTAAACAGGTCCGTCTACTTAAATTGGTGAGTTGTCGCAAGAACCCTCGCAATGGTCACATTCACAGTATCTGTAAGAGATCCAGTATGAAAGGAAGGTGGGTTCAATCTAATTTTGGACTGGCACAAGCCTGGAAGGGTGAAAAGAAAATAGAAATGTAATAAGGTTTGACTGCGACTCAGTTGGAATCCAAAACTGAAATGTTTCAGCAATGTGATAACTGCTTGAAGGAACACCAATATTACCAAAAATGTCTAACAATATTCAGTGACATGTTGTAGAATATTCTTATCTAATTGTATCATCAATCTGGGAGTTGCCATACTGAAGAACAAAGGAAAAAATGTTGGCATTGGCTGTTGATTCAAAATATTGGTCATCTCCACTGCCACCACATCCCTTGTCTTTCAGTCCCAGTGAGATCAGTGGAAATGAAATCAAGGAGAGGTGTTTAATGGCTGGCTGAGCTGACTGATGGCAATCTTTTACTCAAGTCAAAACTCCCCTCCGCAGTTTGAGTCACATCAAAGAAATACAGTTATTATCAGAGTATTGTCTACCAATTTTGTCTTGCATAAATGTATCTCAGTGATCTGCCTGGTTAATTTTAAGCTAGGTTTTCCAAGCCTGACCAAGCTGACACTTGGTGCTAATTCAGTTAGAGGTTGACTAACGGGACATCTCTATTTCCTGATGAGGCATGAGGAAATAATATCCACGCGTAACATAGCATCTGATGATGTCCTAATGAGCTTTTGCAGCTAAATAATCACTCTTCAATTCCAGTCACTGTTGTGTCAGAGGGACGAGCGAATGATGAATGATCACAGAATCTGTTTTTGATGATGTCGGTTAAAAGGAAACTAGGCTCTATAGAGCAAAGAGAGACTTGCATTTCCATAGCACTTTTCATGACCACAAGACGTCTCAAAGCGCTTTATAACCAATGAAGTACTTTTGAAGTGTGGACACTGTTGTAATGTAGGAAACCCTGCAACCAATATGTGAACAGCAAGCTCCCACAAACAGCAACGTGACAATGACCAGATAATCATTATCCGTGATGTTGATTTAAAGGTAAATATTAGCCAGAATGTGAGGATAACTCTCCTGTTCTTTGATTTGATTTGATTTATTATTGTCACATGGATTAGCATACAGTAAAAAGCTTGTTTCTTGCGCGCTATATAGATAAAGCATACCGTTCATAGAGAAGGAAAGGAGAGGGTGCAGAATGTAGTGTTACAATCATAGCTAGGCTGTAGGGAATGATCAACTTAATGTGAGGTGGGTCCACTTAAAAGTTCTTCTTCAAAACAGTGCCATGGGAATCCTTTACATCCACCTCAGCAGGCAGGAGGCACCTCCAACAATGCAGCACTCCCTCAGTGCTGCACTGAAGTGTCAGTCTTGATTTTTGTGCTCAAGCTCTGGAGTGGGACTTAAACCTGGATAATTGTAACTCCGAAGCTCAGAGTGTTACCACAGCACTGCTCCACGTTGATCTTCAAATAGGAATGTTTACGTCCACATTACTGTGTAGATGATGCTTTAGTTCAATGGTTAATGCAAAATTCAGCATTGTCAAACAATGCAGTATTACACCACAGTGTTAGATCAAAGGTATATGGTAACATCTAAAATGGAGCTTGAACCCACAAACATTTAACTGAAAGGTAAGAAGTTTTTATTTCATTTAATACTGTCACAGGTAGGTTTACATTAACACTGCAATGAAGTTACTGAGAAAATCCCCTATTCGCAGCACTCTGGCACCTGTTCAGGTACACTGAGGGAGAATTTAGCATGGCCAATTCACTTTTTGGACTGTGGGAGGAAACCGGAGCACGTGGAGGAAACCCACGCAGACACACGGAGAACGTGCAGACTCTGCACAGACAGTGACCCAAGCCGGGGAATCGAACCCGGGTCCCTGGCACTGTGAGGCGGTTAACCACTGTGCCATCGTGCCGCCCAGAATACTAGCAGCTGAGCCAAGCTGACTTTAAGGAAGTTGGCTAGAGCTGGGATTGTTGCTGTCTTGAGTCACTGGGCACAAGCCAAAGCACAGAAATACTTCTGGACTTGTCACAATAATCAACAGTTTAGAAAGAAAAGGGAAAATAAACAGCTCTTTAAACATGATGTAATCTTGTTACATCACCAATCCCCAGGTAGCAACCGTGTCTCTCATCACTTTCTCTGTACTGCTCTGTTACAGCAGCACGCTCGAAATTGCTTTACATTTCAAGTTGCTAACTTTGCCTTAGATTGCGCTGCGGAATAATGAATTCATCTATTTCCTCCGTGATCCTGAATAGCTTAGTGTGCTACTGTATTTATTTGTTAAATGGCACTGAACATCTGTTCACATTGCAAGTGTATGGTTGTGCCTGTATTTAACATTTGGCATAGCCTAGTGAATTCATGAGGCTTGTTTAGTGATTTCAATGCATTCAAATATCTTGTTCAAAAATAAATAAGGTCTTGCTGAGGAGATGAAAAGTGGGCTGACCTTGACATAAAACAGACCTGTTTGTTTTTCCTGAGGTGTTGAAGCCACAGAGAATTTTAAACTCTTCGCCCCCAAATGTTTTCTGCTAGACTATTTTACCTCCCACCTGAACAGCTAAGCTTGTACTGATGATAGGAGCACAGGCAAATACCCAATTAGCAATTTACATACCTTGAGTCGGCTAAACAGCTTACCAATTTACTTCCCAAATTTATGGAAATTGGTTTCAGGTGCCTCCCTGGGAAGTGAACCACGATTAACTCCTCGCATTACACCCCAGAATGTCATTCACTGGCCATCTCTAACTGAGATATGAAAATAAACCTTAAAACATACCCTAACCTTTCAAGATAAACTGGGCCAACATTCAATAAAGAATTACAAATTTTGATCCATGAATTTGTGAAGGGTAAGTCATTCTGCCACATGTACTTGTATTTTTGAGGAGATCACAGATATAGAGGATAAGGGAATGTCGATGGATGTTATCTGTCTGATCAACTGAGTGAACCTTTCTCTGGACTGCCTCCAATGCCAGTATACATTTCCTTAGACAAGGGAACCAAAACTATTCACAGTAGTCCAGTTTTAGCAAGACTTCCCTATTTTTATACTCAATCTCCTTTGAAATAAAGGCCGACATTCCACTTGCCTTCCCTATTACCTGCTGAACTTGCATGCTAGCTTCTTGCGATTTATGCATGAGGACCCCCTCTGTGCTGAAGCTTTCTGCAGTCTTTCTCAATTTAAATAATTTTCAGCCCTTTTATTCTTCCTAGCAAAGTGCATAACTTCACATTTTCTTATATCATACTGCATCTGCCAAGCTTTTGCCCACTCATTTAACCTTTCTATAACCCTCTCGACTCTATCTCACCACTTGCCATCCCACCTGTTTCTGTGTCATCTGCAAATTTGGCAATAGTACATTCACTTCCCTTATCTAAGTCATTAATGTATATTGTAAATAATTGTGCCCACTGTGGCACTCCACTCAGGTTGCCATCCTGAAACTGACCTCTTATCCTAACTCTCTGTCTTCTATCAGTTATCAGTTAGCCAATCATCTATCCATGCTAATATACTACCCCCAACACCATGGGCTCTGAGCTAATTAAGTAGCTTTTTGTGTGGTACCTTATCAAATGCTTATTGGAAATCCAACTATATTACATCTACTTGTTCCCCTTTATCTATCCTCAAAGAATTCAAATAAATTTGTCAGGCATGATTTCCCCTTCAAGAAGCCATCCTGATTCTACTTGATTATATTATGTATTTCTAAATGCTCTGCTGTCACATCCTTTACCAGCACATCTACATCTCTGTAGTTACTTCCTTTAATATCCGAGGATGTAACCCATCAGGTCCGGGGGACTTTCGCCCCATTAGTTTCCCTAATATCTAGTGATATTATTTGTTTCCTCCTCTCTTTACTCCTTGATTATTTAATATTTTTGGAATGCTATTAGTGTTTTCTATCATGAAGACTGAAGCAAAACTTATTTAACTCCTCTGCCATTTCCTGATTCCCCATTATTATTTCCCCAGTCTCATCCCCTAAGGGGCCTATGTTCACTTTGGCCTCACTGTTCCTTTTTATATATTTAAAGAAGCTCTTTCTGTCCATTACTATATTGCTAGTTTATCCTCATAGTTTATCTCTTTTTTTGGTCATCTTTTGTTGGTTTTTAAAACTTTCCCAATCTTCTGGCTTATCACCCACTAATCTTTGCCATATTTAATGTTTTTTACTTCAGTTTACTACTGTCCTTAACTTCCTTGGTTAACCATGGTTGATTTATCCCCTTCCTAGAATCCTTCTTCATCACTGGGATATATCTTTGTTGTGAGTCATGAAGAATTTTCATAGAATCATAGAATCCCTACAGTGCAGAAGGAGGCCATTTGGTCCATCAAGCCTGCACCAACAATGATCCCACCCAGGCCCCATCCCTGTAACCTCATATATTCATCCTAGCTAATCCCCCTGACACTAATGGGCAATTTATCATGGCCAATCCACCTAACTTGCACATCTTTGGACTGTGGGAGGAAATCGGAGCACCTGGAGGAAACCCACGCAGACACGGGGAGAATGTACAAATTCCACACAGACAGTGACTCAAGCTGGGAATCGAACCTGGGTCCTTGGCACTGTGAGGTAGCAGTGCTAACCACTGTGCCATCAGGCCACCCATAAAGACCTTTCTATTTCCCTAGTTATGTGGTTTGCGAGAACACTGGTCCCAGCAGAGTACAGATGCAGGCCATCCCAACTGTACAGCCCCCACTTTCTCCTGTACTGATACTAGTGCCCCCCAAACCAAAACCCACTTCTTCCACACCAGTCTTTGAGCCACATATTCATCTCTCTAATTTTATATTCCCTATGTCAATTTGCACATGGCTCCGTTAATAATCCAAAGATTATAGCCTTTGAGGTTCTGTTGTTTAATTTAGTGCCTAATTCTTCAAACTCTCTATGCAGAACGTCTTTCCTCAGTCTACCCCTGTACTTGGTACCTACATGGACCATGGTAATGGGATTCTACCTTTCCCACTGCAATTTCTGAAAGCAAAAATATTTTGTCAATGCTTTTTCGTCTTACTCTCATCAGGACAATTTGTAAGAATAGCAATGTAAGGGGAAACAACAGATTTATACTTCATGTGAAGAGAGTACTAATTGTTCACAAGTGAATTCTGATTGATTGAGGTGTTGCCAGAGAGAATGCAGCAGTTGATAGTGACTGACAATAAACTGCCAAGCATTGTTTTAAATTTCAAACAGAGTGCTTAACTCTGATTGGTCAAGGCATTGTCTTGAAGAATTAATCAGCAAATGGCTGTTACTAGTACATCATCCCCCGCCCCCACAAAGTCTATGCCACCTCATGCCCCTCCACCCACCCTCCCTGGCCCCTCACACTCTCCAGGCCAACCTATGCCCCTCATTCAACAAATAAGAAATTTTAAGAGAAATTAGATATTGTTGAAGAATTTCAACAATTTAGATTAAATTACTGAAACGTATCAGGCAAATACACAAAGCTGTTACAAAGGTTCACAGAAAGCTGACCTTTATCATGTTGGGGCCCAGGTTTATGCTATGAGGACATGGACTCAAATCCCATGATGGCAGCTGGTGGTCAGATCGTCCTCCTCTTGCACCTCCAGGCATCATGCTCTGAGAGAATGTTGATAACCATGGACTTTTAATGAATTGGTCTTTAATGATGCTGGACAGTTATTTGTTGTTACCTTCTGCCTACCATCAGGTGTATTGAAAGAATTTATGGGCTGATAATCAACCTGTTTGGCCAGGTTACAAACATACCTTCCATGGCCATCCAGTCCTAAAGTGGGACTTGAACCCAGGACTTCTGAACCAGAGGTAGCTACCCCTGCATCACAAGACGGTCCCGTGTTCAAATATCAGCCAGGTGTTAAGGGAATGAACCCCCTTTTGAAAGGTGCCAGGCCCATCAGCCTTAATGACGATGCATGTGGAATCCATGGCAACTCGAACATGTAGGTTTCTTGCAATGACTGAAAACTTTAGATGCCTTCCCTGCTGGTATCTGGAGTTCATGGGAAATGATTAGGTCTGGCAAATAGTCACCTGCTTTATGCAGGAATGAACTGCAGCACAATTGTTGTTGCATAAGTTTCCATCTGCTGTCTAATTCTAATGCACAGAAATTCAGGATTGTAGCCACCTTATCTAATGCAGTGCCAGCTGTGATAGTGTCTCCCGCCATCGCATTGTGCCGATCTCTGCAGTTGCCTCTTCTGGAAACTACAATCCTCTGTACTCCTTTGACAAGGTCCCTCGTGGCAGACTGGTGCAGAAGGTGAAGTCGCATGGGATCAGAGGTGAGCTGGCAAAGTGGATACAAAACTGGCTCGGTCAAAGAAGACAGAGGGTAGCAGTGGAAGGGTGCATTTCTGAATGGAGGGCTGTGACAAGTGGCGTTCCACAGGGATCAGTGATAGGACCTTTGCTGTTTGTAATATATATAAATGATTTGGAGGAAAATGTAACTGGTTTGATTAGTAAGTTTGCAGATGACACAAAGGTTGGTGGATTTGCGGATAGCAATGAGGACCATCAGGGGATACAGCAGGATATAGATCGGTTAAAGACTTGGGCGGAGACATGGCAGATGGAGTTTAATCAAATGTGAGGTAATGCATTTTGGAAGGTCTAATACCGATAGGAAATATACAGTAAATGGCAGAACCCTTAAGAATATTGATAGGCAAAGGGATCTGGGTGTACAGGTACACAGGTCACTGAAAGTGGCAATGCAGGTGGAGAAGGTAGTCAAGAAGGCATATGGCATGCTTGCCTTCATTGGCCGGGGCATTGAGTTTAAAAACTGGCAAGTCATGTTGCAGCTTTATAGAACCTTAGTTAGACCGCACTTGGAATATAGTGTTCAATTCTGGTCACCACACTACCAGAAGGATGTGGAGGCTTTGGAGAGGGTTTACAGAAAAGATTTACCAGGATGTTGCCTGGTATGGAGGGCATTAGCTATGAGGAGAGATTGAAGAAACTTGGTTTGTTCTCACTGGAATGATGGAGGTTGAGAGGCGACCTGATAGAAGTCTACAAGATTTGAGAGACATGGACAGAGTGGATAGTCAGAAGCTTTTCCCCAGGGTGGAAGAGTCAATTACTAGGGGACACAGGTTTAAGGTGCAAGGGGCAAGGTTTAAAGGAGATGTACGAGGCAGATTTTTTACACAGAGGGTGGTGGGTGCCTGGGACCCGTTGCCGGGGGAGATAGTGGAAGCGGATACGGTAGTGAGTTTTAAGGGGCATCTTGACAAATACATGAATAGGATGGGAATAGAGGGATATGGTCGCCGGAAGGGTAGGGGCAGCATGGTCGGTGCAGGCTTGGAGGGCCGAAGGGCCTGTTCCTGTGCTGTAATTTTCTTTGTTCTTTGTTCTTTGTACTGCTCTTTGCTGAAGTTTCAACTAGCTGATCCTGACCCTATGAGCACAATGTGGCCTTCTGTGTTGGGCTCTTTGAAGGAGCATGTGTTCCTCCCATTCTCCTCAGTCTTTCTCTTCTGCAGCCAGTTGGATAAAGTTAAAGTTTATTTCTTAGTCACAAGGCTTACATTAACACTGCAATGAAGTTACTGTGAAAATCCCCTAGTCGCTACAGTCCGGCACCTGTTCGGGTCAATGCACCTAACCAGCGCGTCTTTCAGAATGCGGGAGGAAACCGGAGCACCCGGAGAAAACCCACGCAGACACAGGGAGAACGTGCGGACTCGACACAGACAGTGACCCAAGCCGGGAATCAGTGAGGCAGCAGTGCTAACCACTGTGGATGCAGCCAATATCACTCCCATTTTTCAACACAAGAAACATCTCATTATATCAAGGGGTTGATCGAGGTGGCTAAAACATCCAATTCACTAACGCCCTTTAGGGAAGGCAATCCAGTCTGGCCTACATGTGACTCCAGACCTACAGCAATGTGTGGTTGACTCTCAACTGCCCTTCGCGGGCAACTAGGGATGGGCAATAAATGCTGGCCAGCCAGCGACGCCCATGTCCCACGAGTGAATAAAAATTCAGCCGGAAAACATTCTCAATAAATTTGTTTGTCTCTCTATTCAGATACTAGCGATCTGATGACTTGCAGGCGAGCGCCCCCATAAATATCACTGGAAATGTTGAACTCTGACCTGCACTGTGCAGAAAGGGACTGAGTTGGCCCAGATGTGAGCCATCCTAAAAGGTATCGAAGTTGTAGCCAATTCATATCAATGTAGGACCCTGATTGGGACTTCCATTTGTTTCAGGCATCTGCTATGGCCATCAATGAATATTGAGACTAGTGGGAATCCTGTGCTTCTTGTAATTCCTGCACTCTGATTTTTGATCGTACTGTCAAAACTGCCTGACAGTGGGGGAAGGAAATTGGCCCTGTTGTGTGTAGCGTCACGTATAGCACGTAGTTCTGGGGCAGCACAGAGTCTGCCAGAGCTGCTTCCCAAACAGGCACACTGAAAGCATTTATCGGCCAAAGTGACTCCGTTTCAGTTTAAAAGGAAGTTATTCAGCACACATCCCTGCTCACCACTCCTGAGCTTCACATCTGCAGCGCAGTGGCCTGGTCTGGCTGGAGTGTAATCAAAATCATTCCTCTCCGCTGTGCGTGTGTAAAAAAAAAAGTACAAGAAAACATTTGGCCATATTTGAAATATGAAGAGTTATGCTTTCTGGATAATGATTTTTTTTAATTCCTCTTGTCCTGGCTACAAGCCTTAACTGTTTTGTAGTTGAAATATGAAGGCTATAGCTTTCAAATCTTTAATCATTCTTGTGGGAACAGTCATGTGATTTCTGTTAGGTTCAATTGAGTCGGCCATAAATATTCCACATAAAATCCCCCCATCTTGAATAAATCATTCTTATCGCAAAATAAAACGAGCAGCTCTTTTTTGAAGCTTCGTATTTTATTTGCACTCGTATAATTGCCTCTTGCAAACTACAAAGAGGATGAACCTTGTCTCTGTGTGCATTTGGTCTCGTCGAGTCCAGAAACCATGACGACAGACTAGCAAACTGTGAATGATGTGTTTGAAGCTTGTTTGTGTCAATAGAGTACTTTGTAAAAGAGGTCAAGTGTGTCAAGTGTCTAGTCAAATAACAGAGAGAAAGGAAGAGAACATGACCGTGTCGGGATAAACAGAAGGAGCTGCACCAGAAGAAGGGAGTGAGACAGCAACAGGGGAAGAAAATATTGGATCCAGAGAGGGAGAGAGGCAGAGGTGAGTCAGCAGTTGGGAGAGAATTAGACTGGAAAACACGAACAACTTAGGAAATATGATTGTGAAAGACAACAAAAGTGAGCAGCGAAAAAGACTATCGCCAGAAACCTCTGACCCCGTCCGCGGCTGGGATTCTCCAGTGCAGAGAATGGAGTTTTCGCTGAGCGCCAAATTCTCCATTCTCGCTGGCAGCAGGACAGGTACGGACGAGATTGGAGAATCCCAGCCCATAGACAGAACCACGGTAATCAGCTTCAGGCTGAAATAGACCGGGTAGAAGGTTGGCATATGGAAGTTAATGCAAAGGAGTGTGAAATGACACATTTTGGGAGGACTAACATAGAAAGACCATATATTGTAAACAGCACAATTCTAAAAACCATAAATAATCAGACTGACCTTGGTGTCCGTATACACAAGTGGTGGTGGGGCAAGTTGAAAGTTAGTTAAAAAGCCACATGAACTTGGGTTTATAAATAAGGATTAAAGAAAAGAGACCATGCTAGATTTGTATTGATTGGTTAGATCTCAACATTGGTGCTTAGCAGTAGCAAGCATTCCCTGATGGCGCTATTGCTGTTTTCTGCCATTACTCTGCTGACTGGAAATACAGTCCTGCAGATACTGAAAAGTGGATATAAAATAGAGAAACATGTAACAAAGCAGGTAACATTGGCAGAAAAGAGCCCAAAATAATGCTACGCGTGCTGAAGAAAGGTAATGAGCTGGAAACATTTACCAGAACTTTCCATCCATTCACGTCAGCAGGATCTTCTGGTGCATCCCCGCTTCAGGGTTCCTGGTGGGATGGGGTGGATTGAATGGGAAATCTCATCGACAGTGGAGGGACCAGAAGATCCCGGCACCAGCAAATGGTGCGCCACCTCCTGCCGCAAGAAACATGCTGTGGGGAGGCGGGAAAATCTCGGCCATAAACTCTGCTTCTCTCTCCACAGATACTGCTTGACCCATTGAGCATTCTGAGCATTACATTAGACGCTATAGTTAAGAAAGCCCACCTATGACTCTACCTTCTCAGGAGGCTCAGGATATTTGGCATGTCCGCCAAGACTCTCACCAACTTTTACAGATGCACCATCGAAAGCATCCTTTCTGATTGTATCACAGCTTGGCATGGCTCCTGCTCAGCCCAAGAACGTAAGAAACTACAAACTACATACTTTTAAAAAGTAACTGGATGAGTACTTGGCACGCCATAACATTCAAGGTTCTGGGGCAAGTGGGGTTAGGTGGGCAGGTCAGGGCCTTTCATGCATCAGTGCAGACTCGATGGGCTGAAGAGCCTCTTCTGCACTGCCGTATTCTGTGATACGAAGAGTTGTGAACGTTGCCCAGTCTATCATTTAAACAGCCTCCCATCCATTGACTCTGTCTACACTTCCTGCTGCCTCGGAAAAGCAGCCAGTATAATTAAGGACACCACACACCCCAGACATACAATCTTCCACCTTCTTCCGTCAGGAAAAAGATACAAAAGTGTGAGGTCACGTACCAACCAACTCAAGAACAGCTTCTTCCCTGCTGCCATCAGACTTCTGAATGGACCGACCTCGCATTAAGTTGACATTTCTCTACATCCTAGCTATGACTGTAACACTACATTCTGCACCCACTCCTTTCCTTCTCTATGTATGGTATGCTTTGTCTGTATAGTGTGCAAGAAACAATACTTTTCACTATATCCCAATACATGTGACAATAATAAATCAAAAAAATCATTTTATATTGTTTCACTCAGTTGTTGATTGGAAGGATGTTGTTGGGGCAGGCTGTACATGGCCTTTTTAGAGTTCTTTTGCTTTTTAAAGTGATTGTCCACATTGCTGTTGTTATGGTTGCAATGGAGCCACTTGGTTCGGGGAGCAGCAACCTCTGATACATGGGTTTCCTGCACATTAACTGGGAAGCTTGCTACATCCAGAGCATTGGATCATTTCCCCACTGCATATGGCGTGAATCAGTGGCAATGATCCTTCACTAGTTAAAAAGAAACAGGAAAGGGATAAACTCATTAATTACAAGTCAGGCAGCCTAGTGTTGGTGGGGAAACCTTTTGAGCTGATAATCCAGGAGAAAATTAGTCAGCATTGGGAAAGCTGGGGCTTAATAATTAGGAGGATGTGTGAAAGGCACATTGTGTTTGATGAAGTCACAGAAGGGTTGATGAGGGTAGTACGGTTGCATGTGGATTTTCAATCAGTGTTTGATAAAATACCACATAATAGACCTGTCAGTGAAATGAAAGCCCACAGGATGAAAGGGCTGTATGGATATAACATTGGCTGAGGGATAGAAGGCAGAAGATAGCGGTGAACAGTTGTTTTTCAAACGATTAGGGAGCATGCAATGGTGCCTTCAAATAATTGGCATTTGAATGATGGGCTGAATGGCCTCTTCTGTTATATCATATGAGGAACCTACCCTGCTATACTTGTAATGTAAAATGCTGGAAACACTCAACATATTGGGCAGAGAAACAGAGTTAATGGCCAAAATTCTCCCATCTTGCCCACAGTGGGAATCGTAGTGGGCAAGCCAGAAAATTCAATGGACCATTTAAAAGGGCATTTGGCTTCTAAGGCGTTCTCCAAGGCAGCCTTCACGACACACGACAGTGCAGAGTCGCTGAGCAGAAACTGATAGCCAAGTTCCACACACATGAGGACGGCCTCAACCAGGATCTTGGGTTCATGTCATACTATCTGTAACCCCCACGACTTGCCTGGGCTTGCAGAATCTCACTGGCTGTCCTGTCTGGAGACAATACACATCTCTTTAACCTGTGCTTAATGTTCTCTCCACTCACATTGTTTGTACCTTTAAGACTTGATTATCTGTAAAGACTGCATTCCAATCATTATTCTGTAAATTGAGTTTGTGTCTCTGTGCCCTGGTTGTGAGCATCTCTCCACTCCACCTGACGAAGGGGCAGCGCTCCGGAAGCTAGTGGCATTTGCTACCAAATAAAACTGTTGGACTTTAACCTGGTGTTGTGAGACTTATTACTGTGTTTACCCCAGTCCAACGCCGGCATCTCCACATCATTTAAAAGGTCCATAGAGCTCTGATGGGAATTGCCGGTCTTGAGGCGCACGCGGCCGGAGAATCCCGCCCAATGTTTCAAGTTCAGATAAAAAGTCATTGGCCAGAAAATGTAACTCTCTCGCCACAGATATGCCTAGTCTTGCTGAGTATACATTGGGGTGTTAGTTTTGTTTGGTGAAATTTTGTTTGGCAAATTAGAGGAGTAAATTGGAAGGAGGTATTCTCGGGGAAATGTACTGAAGAGAGGTGGCAGTTTTTCAAGGAATGTCTGTCTAGAGTTCTACAGGACAATGTTCCAAGCAGACAGGGAGGAGTTGGTAGATTAAAGGAACCGTGGTGCACAAAAGCTGTGCGGGACCTAGTCGAGAAGAAAAGGAAAGCGTACAAAAGGTTCAGAGAGCTTGGCGAAGATAGGGATCTAGATGAGTATACAGCTTGTAGCAAGGGACTAATGAAGGAAATTAGGAGAGCCAGAAGGGGTCACGAGAAGGCGTTGGCAGGTAGGATTAAGGAAAACCCTAAGGCGTTCTATATATATGTGAAGAGTAAAAGGATGAGACGTGAAGGAATAGGGCCTATAAAAGGTGAAGGCGGGGAAATCTGTACGGAACCAGTAGAAATGGCAGAGGTGCTTAATGAGTATTTTGCCTCGGTTTTCACAGAGGAGAAGGACCTGGGTGGATGTACTGCGGGCTTGCGGTGGACTGAAAAAATTGAGTATATGGACTTTAACAAAGAGGTTGTGCTGGAATCTTTGAAAGGCATCAAGATAGATAAGTTGCCGGGTCCAGATGGGATGTACCCCAGGTTACTGTGGGAGGCGAGGAAAGAGATTGCCGAGCCTCTGGCGATGATCTTTGCGTCGTCGATGGAGACGGGAGAGGTGCCGGAGGATTGGAGGATTGCGGATGTGGTTCCTATTTTCAAGAAGGGCAATAGAGATAGCCCAGGAAATTACCGACCGGTGAGTCTAACCTCAGTGGTTGGTAAGCTGATGGAGAAGATCCTGAGGGACAAGATTTATGAGCATTTAGAGAGGTTTAGTATGCTCAAGAATACTCAGCATGGCTTTGTCAAAGGCAGATCGTGTCTTACGAGCCTGGTGGAGTTCTTAGAAAATGTGACTAAACACATTGACGAAGGGAAAGCGATAGATGTGGTTTATATGGATTTTAGCAAGGCGTTCGATAAGGTCCCCCATGCAAGGCTTCTAGAAAAAGTGAGAGGGCATGGGATCCAAGGGGCTGCTGCCCTGTGGATCCAGAACTGGCTTGCCCAAAGGAGGCAGAGAGTGGGCATAGATGGGTCTTTTTCTAAATGGAGGTCGGTCACCAGTGGTGTGCCCCAGGGATCTGTTCTGGGACCCTTGCTGTTTGTCATTTTCATAAATGACCTGGATGAGGAAGTGGAGGGATGGGTTGATAAGTTTGCCGATGACACGAAGGTTGGTGGGGTTGTGGATAGTCTGGAGGGATGTCAGAAGTTACAGAGGGACATAGATAGGATGCAAGACTGGGCGGAGAAGTAGCAGATGGACTTCAACCCAGATAAATGCACAGTGGTCCATTTTGGCAGGTCAAATGGGATGAAGGAGTACAATATAAAGGGAAAGACTCTTAGTACTGTAGAGGATCAGAAGGACCTTGGGGTCCGGGTCCATAGAGCTCTAAAATCGGCCCCGCAGGTGGAGGAGGTGGTTAAGAAGGCGTATGGTGTGCTGGCCTTTATCAATTGAGGGATTGAGTTTAGGAGTCCGGGGATAATGATGCAGCTATATAAGACCCTCGTCAGACCCCACTTGGAGTACTGTGCTCAGTTCTGGTCGCCTCATTACAGGAACGATGTGGAAAAGACTGAAAGGGTGCAGAGGCGATTTACAAGGATGTTGCCTGGATTGAGTGGCATGCCTTATGAGGATAGGCTGAGGGAGGTCGGTCTTTTCTCCTTGGAGAGACGTAGGATGAGAGGAGACCTAATAGAGGTATATAAGATGTTGAGAGGCATAGATCGGGTGGACTCTCAGAGGCTTTTTCCCAGGGTGGAAATGGCTGCTACGAGAGGACACAGGTTTAAGGTGCTGGGGGGTAGGTACAGGGGAAATGTTAGGGGGAAGTTTTTCACACAGAGGGTGGTGGGCGAGTGGAATCGGCTGCCGTCAGTGGTGGTGGAGGCAAACTCAATAGAGTCTTTTGAGAGACTCCTGGATGAGTACATGGGACTTAATAGGATGGAGGGTTATAGGCAGGCCTAAAAGGTAGGGATATGTTCGGCACAACTTGTGGGGCCGAAGGGCCTGTTTTGTGCTGTAATTTTTCTATGTTTCTATATTTCATTTAAAGCAGTGGTTCCCAAACTTCTTTCGTTGTGCATCCCTATTTAGATTTAGCAACTTTTTGCATAACCCCACTGGCAGTTTATATTTTTTCCTAGATCCCTCTAATGATCGCTCATTTTATAATTCATTATCAATACACGTTACTGGTAAACATGTGTTGATTTGTGATTGCTCTTGATAACAAGGTCACACTTGACTGAGTGTGGCATCAATGAGCCCTAGCAAAACTGGGGAATCAGGGAAATCTCTCCTCTGGTTGGAGTCATACCTGGCACAAAGGAAGTTGGTTGTGTTTGTTGGATGTCAGTCATCTCAGCTCCAGGACATCCCTGCAGGAGTTCCTCAGTGTTGTGTCCTCGGCCCAACAATCTTCAGCTGCTTCATCAATGACCTTCCTTCCAATATAAGGTCAGAAGCCCCAGCTTGGGTCACTGTCTGTGTGGAGTCTGCACATTCTCCCCATGTTTGCATGGGTTTCCTTCTGGTGCTCCGGTTTCTTCCCACAGTCCGAAAGATGTACTGGGTTAGGTGCATTGGCCATGCTAAATTCTCCCTCAGTGTACCCGAACAGGCATCGGCGTGTGGCAACTAGGGGATCTTCACAGTAACTTAATTGCAGTGTTAATGTAAGCCTACTTGTGAACCTTAAAAATAAACTTAAAAGAAAACAGCTTTGTATTGGACATTGAATATTGGCACATTCAGCCCCTGGAGTCCTATATTTAGCTCATTTAGATGAGAGAAAATATTTGACAAGTTGCCCAGACATGAGAGCTGAGCCGTAACATGCATAAGGAGGGAATGGGTGACCTGTGAAGAATATCTTCACCTTGAAGTGCAGTTCAGAGAACCGTTCAGCACTTAGCTCTGAGAAAGCCAGGAAATTGCCTTGTGGAGCAATAGATTAATGTCTTCACTACCCACTTCATTACATAGAGCAGAAAAGATGTGTGAATTCAGGGGACAGATTTTTATAAAGCTAACCATTCTCCCACAGTGTTACATAGGACATAGGAACATAGATACTAGAAGCAGGAGTAGGCCATTCGGTCCTTCATGCCTGCTCTGCCATTCATTTTGATCATGGCTGACCATCGAATTCAATATCCAGACCACCCCCCCCTCCTTGCCCGCATATCCCTTGATCCCTTTAGCCCCAAGAGCGATATCTAATTTTTTCTTGAAATCAGAGAATGTTTTGGCCTCAGCTACTTTCTGTGGTAGTGAATTTCACACATTCATCACCCTCTGGGTGAAGAAATTTCTCCTCACCTCAGTTCTCCCTTATCATAGAATCATAGAAACCCTACAGTGCAGAAAGAGGCCATCTGGCCCATCGAATCTGCACCGACCACAATCCCACCCAGGCCCTACCCTCACACGTTTACCCGCTAATCCCTCAAACCTACGCATCTCAGGACACTAAGGGGCAATTTTAGCATGGCCAATCCCTAACCCGCACATCTTTGGACTGTGGGAGGAAACCAGAGCACCCGGAGGAAACCCACGCAGACACGAGGAGAATGTGCAAACTCCACACAGACAGTGACCCAAGCCGGGAATCGAACCCAGGTCCCTGGAGCTGTGAAGCAGCAGTGCTAACCACTGTGCTACCATGCCGCCTCAAACCATGACCCCTAGTTCTGGACTCCCCCTCCATTGGGAACATTCTTTCTGAATCTACCCTGTCTAACCCTGTTAGAATTTTATTAGTTTCTATGAGATCCCCTCTCACTCTTCTAAACTCAAGTGAATATAATCCTAACCGACTTAGTCTCTCCTCATTTGACAGACCTGCCATCCCAGGAATCAGCCTGGTAAACCTTTGCTGTACTCCCTCTATAGTAAGAGGATTGTTAAGCATTTCTCTTAAATTCTTAGTGGCAAACACCTCTCTGTGTATGCTGTAATGCACCCACACTGTATTTGGGGGTCACTGCTTGCACAAGTGTCACCACTTCACTGTGTTTCCCTGGCATTGACTCTGTGCAGATTCCAACACACTGACCCTGAAACTCCATGTTGAGTGAGGAAACCATTAACACAGCTGAAATATCTCCTCAGCTGTTCGATTAGGTAGCTGTTTGTGGAATAAAATGTCCTCTTTTATTGACCCTTCATAAATATACCTCAATATCGCTGAGAAGAAAAATGTTGAAGTTTTCCATCTTGCACTCATCAGGACAAATGCAAGAATGCCAAATTTCAAATGATTGTGACAATTTATACTGCAGGAAAAAAAGATGCTGATTGGTTGCAAGTTGACTCTGACTGTCCGAGGTTTAGCCATGGCGATAGCATTAGGGAATTGTAGGCTCACCAAGCCCTCTAGTAATTCAAAAAAGGTGCACAGCTTGACAGTATTCCCAATCTTTGCAAAGAATGGGTCCCTGCACCCTGTGTATGAATGTATGTGGCTTCTAGCTACTGTAATTGAGCCAGATTACGAGCCTGGCTGATTCTATAAAATTGGCTGTTAGTGTAGCTGTTGCCGCATTCAGGATTGTTCAACAAGTGCTGCCCAATTGTGGAATCACTTCTAACAGTAGACACAGGATTTTGCAAGGGCGGGGTGGCTGGGTATGATCTGTATTCTGCCAATTATGAACAACTGAATGAACACGCTGTTTGATTCGATCAGCCAATTGCGGAGACATATGACCTACATACCTGGCATTGCACCAGCACTATTCATACGTGACATTGTTTAATTATGTGGTGATAAACAGAACCCCTTTTGGACTGACAGCAGTTTCCTGTTAGTGGAAGATACCACTCGCATAGCCACTGTATCATAGCAACGTGAAACAACTTGCCAGTGTCCTGCAGGGTAGCTTTGATGCATTCTATTTCTGCATCAAGATTGCAAGGTGAGCCAATAGCTAGAGCTCTATTTACAAGCTTGCTGATAAGGCCTGGGTTATAGTGTGTGGAGTTATATGAATCCCAACATATAAATTGACTGGTGAAGGTAGACTTACATTAGACATTAGAGGAGAGCTAATTAGCAGATTTCTCACTGGTAGCTAAATGAGTGGCGTTCCTGAAGAGGGAGCTTGTGGTGTCAGTCACTTGCGGTCTTCTGTGATTCATGGGCACCAGAGTTATGACAGTCCTTTGTCACCACCCAGAATATTGCTTTAATTTGATTTGTCAAGTTTCCCTTTTACCTTTTTTTATTGTTCCAGTTTATTAATGGCATTACCTCTTTCAGTTAATAAACACCAATGATTGATTAAATTAAAAGAGTGAATTAAATTAGAAGAGTTGAATTGATGTGAACTTTCCCTTTGACTCAACAATGTCACCATGAAACGCTCCTTTAAAGGATACAACTTATTAAATGAGTGGACAATTACATTTAACAGTGTACGCATTCATAACTACTTCTGAAAAACCGCTCTGGCTCTGAAAAAATAATTTTATATTTGTAGAATGTCAAATTTCTACAGTATGATAACAATTTCACTCTTTATGATTTGATTTGATTTATTATTGTCACATGTATTAACATACAGTGAAAAGTATTGTTTCTTGAGTGCTATACAGACAAAAACATACCGTTCATAGAGAAGCAAACCAAAAGAGGGTGCAGAATGTAGTGTTACAGTCATAACTAGAGTGTAAAGAAAGATCAACTTAATGCAAGGTACGTCCATTCAAAGGTCTGACAGCAGCAGGGAAGAAGCTGTTCTTGAGTCAGTTGGTATGTGATCTCAGACTTTTGTATCTTTTTGCCGATGGAAGAAGGTGGAAGAGAGAATATCCGGGGTGCATGGGGTCCTTGATTATGCTGGCTGCTTTGCTGAGGCAGCAGGATGTGTAGACAGAGTCAATGGATGGGAGGCTGGTCTGCATGATGGATTGGGCTACATTCACGGCCTTGCGGTCTTGGGCAGAGCAGGAGCCATACCAAGCTGTGGTATAACCAGGAAGAATGCTTTCTATAGTGTATCTGTAAAAGTTGGTGGGAGTCATAGCTGACATGCCAAATTTCTTTAGTCTTCTGAGAAAGTAGAGGCGTTGGTGGGCTTTCTAAACTATAGTGTCGGCATGGGGGGGGGGACCAGGATAGGGTGTTGGTGATCTGAACATCTAAAATCTTGAAGCTCTTGACCTTTTCTACTTCGTCCCCATTGATGTAGACAAGGACATGTTCGCCTTTACGCTTCCTGAAGTCAATGACAATCTCCTTCGTTTTGTTGACATTGAGGGAGAGATTATTGTTGCCGCACGAGTTCACCAGTTTCTGTATTTCATTCCTGTACTCTGTCTCGTCATTATTTGAGATCCGACCCACTTCAGTGGTGTCATCAGCAAACTTGGAAATCGAATTGGAGGGGAATTTGGCCGCGCAGTCATAGGTGTACAAGGAGTACAGTAGGGGGCAGAGAACACAGCCTTGTCGGGCACCGGTGTTGAGGATTATCGTAGAGGAGGTGTTGTTGCCTATCCTTACTGATTGTGGTCTGTGAGTTAGGAAGTTCAGGATCCAGTCGCAGAGAGAAGTGCCGAGGCCCAGGCCACGGAGTTTGGAGATGAGTTTTGTGGGAATAATAGTGTTGAAGGTTGAGCTGTAGCCAATAAATAGGAGTCTGACAGAGATGTCCCTTGTTATCTAGGTGTTCCAGGGTTGAGTGCAGAGCCAGGGAAATGGCGTCTGCTGTGGGTCTGTTGCGGCAGTAGGCAAACTGTAGTGGACTCAGGTAGTCTGGGAGGCTGAAATTGATTCATGCCATGACTAACCTTTCGAAGCACTTATAGTGAAAACCAATAAAGTTTTTAGTTTAATTTTAATTTTTTTTTACTGCTATTTCATCTTTGACCTTCTCCTCATGTGACAAGTACATGTGACAATAATAAATCAAGTCAAATCAAATCAAATCAAAATCATACATATGCACCAGTCTTTGTTTTGCTGCCTGTAGTGTTTAGAAAAGTGAAGGATACTCAGTGTGTGTCATTTCCAGCTTGCTGTTTGTAGAAATTCTTCAATGTCATTGGTCACTTAGCTACTTGATGACATCACTGTTGCTGGATGACACATGAGCTGGATTTGTCGTCACAATCAAACTAACATCAAAAAATGGGACATGATGGCCCAGTGGTATTATCACTAGACTGTTAATCCATAAATTCAACTAATGTTCTGGGGACCTGGGTTCGAATCCTGTCACGGTAGATGGTGGAATTTGAATTCCATTAAAAAGAAATCTGGAATTAAGAATCTACTGATAGCCATGAACTCATTGGATTGTTGCAACAATTTGGTTCACTTATGTCCTTTAGGGAAGGAAATCTTACCTGGTCTGGCCTACTTGTGGCTCCAGAGCCACAACAATGTGGTTGACACTCAACTGCCCTCTGAACAAGGGCAACTAGGGATGGGCAATAAATGTTGGACAGCCAGCGACGCCCAAGTCCCACAAATGGATAAAAAAAGATCAGGGGCATTTTTCTTTAAAGTCAGGATAATTACTGTAGTTTCACCACTGAGCTCAAGAGCTATGGCCACATTGTTTGTGCTGTCAAAGATTTTAACTGTGGCCTTTGCCTTGAAGTAGCTTTCACCAGATTCAGAGGCAGAGAGAGAAACAAAACTAGTTCTTTGCATAGTTGAATTGTTAGTTAATCTTCGCAGAGTGGGTGCAGCCATTCATCACAAAATATCTTCCTGCGAGTATATTAATCCATGTGCTGGTCGAAAAGTTAACAGCACATTTTGATTTCTTTGATCCATGGATATTTATCTAATTTGTTCCTTCAATATTTTGGGGTAAAAAATCTGTTAAATAAACATGTCAGGGAGTCTTGTTGAACAACTGTTCACTGTGTGTCTCATATCTGACACTGCAAATGTAGCGGTGGAACAGTGTGCTAGGAGCCAGGGAGCTGAAAATAAACACATGTTCCTTCTCAATCCTTGCTCGAGTGTAACATTTACTTAAGAGCAACTGAAGTGAAAGCCAGTTTAAGCTTTTTTAAAATAAAACAAATGGAACTGAATGCTAATAAAGACCAATCTGGTTAGCCAAGAAATGTTACGATTGGATCTGGACTTTTAAAGACATCTATCATTATATTTTAAAAACTGCTTAACTGCAGTGTTTGTTTCTTATTTTTTCATGAGTTGAAATTAATCCCAGTGACAATTGCAACAAACATATCATCACAGCTCAGATGATTGTCTTTGATTAGCTATTTTAAGGCTTGAGTTGTCCCATTTCTTTAACTGGGTTAGCAAATGCCAAAGAAGACCTCCACATGAATGCAGTTAGCTTGTTCCTCGTAAACAGCACTTTCAGCCTCTCACAGCCTTTCGCTTGCCAATTTAATCTGAAATAAACGGAAGCGTTTCATTATTACTAACTCAGAATCAAATAAGTGGTCGCTCATGGTATTTGAGCAGCGCACGAAAAAAGCACAAACTGGAGCGGGATGATCCACTTCAGGATATGTCTGGATCGACTAAGTGGGCGTAGAATTGCAAAAGAAAAGATATGAAAACATTGGAATGTAGAGCTCAGATCAGGATCATGCATGTCCGGAGTTTACACTGCGCCTTAAATACTGGTGATTAATTAATTCACTTTTCAAAGGAGCACTGATCCATCTGACCTCATGCAATAATCCACCGTGCTAAATGCGCAAGTGCGAGGATCAGTCGCATCCTTTATAAGATGTCAAGAATGGGCATTGTAAAATTTGAAAGAGCGCATTGGGCCAGAGGTCTGTGATCCAGCCAGCTTGCCCTTTGCAAGGGCACAGGTCAAGTTAATTGGATCAATTTACTGTGACATTTGGAGTTGGTTGGGTCTTTTCATTACTGGCAGACATGACTGTTGTAGACAGACACGTAATTGCTTTGCGGGGCTTTGTTGGTACAGCTAATGTTTATGGCTCTTTTGGGCTTCAAAGGGATACCTGTATTTTAACCTTTTATCCCACTTTATAGCTTTACATCACATCCAGAACATTCAAAGGCATGTTTCCTCCAGCAATTTGCAGTCCTCCTTTCTTAATGAAAGCTTAATGATTTAATTTATCAAAGCCCTGTTTGCTCCAAAGCATTTCTCTGTGTGAAGATGACAGACCAAGCTTTATCCTTCCTCCCCAGAAGGTTCTGTAGTGATTTAAGTGGTTTACATTCCTGTTAAAGGCCATCTTGTTAATAGAAAAAAAAATATTTGTTTGAAGGTGTTGTACATCATTTTACTCTGGTCTTCAAAATTTGATCTTTTTTAATTGAAGTTTTGATTCCTGCTGGAGTGCAGCCTCAAAGGTGTCCCTGTGCCACAAACTAATCAGCCCACCAAGGTGCTAACCATCCAGCAGGACGCATCATCGTTGAATTAATCGAATGGTGGAGCAGACTCGATGGGCTGAATGGCCTAATTCTGCTCCTATATCTTATGGTCTGATGGCCTAGCCCAATTCTTTCATTCATAGACATGCCTTCCAGTGAGAGCTCCTGGATAGGAATCAGGAGCAGTATCGCTGACTGGATTTCCCCTTCTTTCCCTGGAAATGTGAAACCCCAATTCCAGCACTTTTATTGTTACCTGTTTTTTAACAAACACAGCACATATCAAAGATCCACCGAGGGTTAAAGTCCGACAGGTTTATTTGGAATCACAAGCTTTCGGAGCGCTGCTCCTTCCTCAGGTGAGTCACCAGATGAAGTAGCAGCGCTCCAAAAGCTCATGATTCCAAATAAACCTGTTGGACTTTAACCTGACGTTGTGAGACTACTGACTGTGCCCAACTCAGTCCAACACTGCCATCTCCACATCATGCTCAGAGTGTCAGAGGACATTGTACTGTAACCCAACTGTGATGTATACTCTTTGAGCTTGGGCTACAAACTGAGAGAGGGATGTTTGAATTTATGCTGAGACTGGCCTGGTCTATAAGGTTGAGTAATGCACCATAAGTTCATTGCGAACATTTTAATTTCTTTGTATTATTTTAAAATTATAACATATTGGGGCAGAAATTGATACATAATGGGTAAAATTTTACCAAAAAATGGCAGGGGCGGATATTCCCGTCCTGCCCACCACAGGAATCGTAGCGGGTGGGACAGGACCATGCAAAGATCTGTTGATCTTGGACAGAATTTTCCGGTCTTGATGCAAGTGCGGCCGGAAGATCCCGCCCAGAGTGTTGTTTCCGGTGAGAGGTTTTCTCTCCAGATCTCACCGCACTCTGTCAAAGAAGAAAGCTGGGTATGTTTCATGCCATCATGTAAGGGGGTGAGGCCTCAACACGTTGGCAAAGCCCGGCTGCACTGAGATCAGGGTGCCATGTTTAAAGGGGAGCCAGCACCCAAGCTTCCCCGAAGAGTGGACTCGTCCCACGCCCCTCCTCCACCTCCAGCAGTCAGTGCCAGCACATCCCACCACCCCCCGGACAGATATTGCCAGTATCCCTAGCTCCCAGATCTGCTCCTATCCGCCACCACAAATAAATCTATCCTCCCTCCCCCCATGAGGTTCCCGCTGGGGTCTGCCCCAGCACAGATTGGCATTGCCAGATTGGCATTGCCAGTACCTCAATTAAAGGCACATGGTCTAGATAGACTGCTGGAGGACCCCTGCGTAAGGTTTATTCATGATGAGCGGGTCAGGAGTCAGGATTTTTCCATAGTCTCTGAATAGGTTGGCCATCTCTGGTTGAGCATATTCCTGGGAATGTTATCTCCTGTCTCTAACAGCCTTGTCCCCATATTCCCCCAACCTGTCCATCCTCATGGTGCTCCAAGCCCCACACTCCCCTCCCCCTGATTTGGACCAACCTGAAAGCAAACAGACTCAATGTTTTCCAGTTGGTCAGATCAACTTTCTCCCCGTCACAATTTTTTAAATTAATAACCAAAGTGTTCAATGATTTTTTTTTGTTTTTAAACGTACTGCCTTCCATGATTCTTCTCCTTGCCATTGTTTCTGGCAGGACCCTGGAGATTAGGCTTTAATTTCTGGAGACTTCAGGGCAATCTTGAATCAGGGCGGTACGGTAGCACAGTGGTTAGCGCTGCTGCCTCACAGCGCCAGGAACACAGGTTCAATTCCGGCCTTGGGTGACTGTGTGGAGTTTGCACATTCTCTCCGTGTCTCTGTCTTTCGTCTTTGTGCTCCAGTTTCCTCCCACAGTCCAAAGATGTACAGGTTACATTGATTGGCCGTGCTAAATTACCCCATGGTGCCAGGGGGATTAGCAGGCTAAATATGTGGGGTTACGGGGATAGGGCCTGGGTTCGATTGTTGTCGAAACAGGCTCGATGGACCAAATGGCCTCCTTCTGTAGGGATTCTAGGATTCTATTCTATTCTGTGATCCTGAAGAGTTGGCAACCCAAACAAAGGGAAGTTTTAATTTGATTTTTCCTTGTTTGTGGAGTCAAGGGAAACGGGAGTGATCCCCCACAATTCTGGTAATCACAGCCCCCTTTCCTGTTCTGCTGCCATCAGACTTTTGAATGGATCTACCATACATTAACTTGATCTTTCTCTACACCCTTGCTATGACTGTAACACTAAATTCTGCACTCTCTCCTTTCCTTCTCCCCTATGTACTTTGCGAAAGGTATGTTTTGTTTGTATAGCACTCAAGAAACAATATGTTTCACTGTATCCCAATACATGTGACAATAATAAATCAAATCAAATCAAATCTCATGATCTACCAGAGGGTTGCTGCCAATGGGATAGGCAGCCTGACCTGTGTGGTGTGACCGACAGAAGCAGCTTGGCAAATGTTTCCTCTAAGTGAGCACAAATCTTAATCAGTATTAATATGGTGATTCCAAAAATAGATCAAAGTCATTTTATTTTAAAAGTTCCCTCTGGAGAGATAAAGATACTTTGGAGTTCAATTTACTCTTTGAACGCAACACTTAGTGTGTTTGAGTAGCACTGTGTGTGCTATTTTAATGAAGCAATTAAGCCATTGAAATAACAGGGCAGCAATCGTGTTAACATAAATACTTTCCACACATACATAGGAACAGGAATAGGCCATTTACCCTCTCAAGACTATGGTGCTATTCAATTAGATTTGTGTCTTAACTCCAGTTGTCCCTTTCTCTGAACATGTCCAGTGTGTTTTCAAGGGTAGCTTCTGTATTTGTCTGAAACCTTCCCGACAAGACTAACTAATGCAAAAATTAAATCTCGCCCAGTAATCTCTGTAAATGAGACGTTGATTTGGCCCAGTCATTGAATGATGGCATAGAGCAGATAGGCTTTAAAGATATTTGTTTAAAGTTTATTTATTAATGTCTCAAGTAGTCTTACATTAACACTGCAATGAGGTTACTGTGAAAATCCCCTAGTCGCCACACTCCAGCACCTGTTCGGGTACACTGAGGGAGAATTTAGCATGGCCAATGCACCTGACCAGCACTTCTTTCGGACTGTGGGAGGAAACCGGAGCACCGGGAGGAAGCCCACGCAGACACGGGGAGAACGTGCAGACTTCACACAGATAGTGACCCAAGCCGGGAATTGAACTCAGGTCCCTGGCGCTGTGAGGCAGCAGTGCTAATCACTGCGCCACCATGCCACCCTTGTTACTATCCCTGTAGAGACTGATAACATTTAAAAATAAATTAATTTCCCAACGACCTACAGGAAGAACTGAAGGATAAGAGTTCATGTTTTAAGACTTTTGGCTGATGTGTCTTGTCACCGGCCAAAAGGTGGGTATAAATCTGAAACAAAGGGAATTGATAATTCTTTAGGTAAGGCCTAAGGCCAAAGTCTATGGACAGAATTCTCCCATCCTGCCCACCACAGGAATCGTAGCGGGCAAGACACGGACCTTGCAATGGTCAGTTGACCTTGGACGGGATTTTCTAGTCTTGAAGCGAGCACGGCTAAAAAATCCCATAATATGGGTTCTCACACCTAGATCCAGTTCTACACCATTGTCTGGTGGTTCAATGCTTATGGAATACAAAGAGTTAAATAAATCTCTGGCTTGACCTCATTAGAAAACTATCTTCAGTTCTAGGTACTGCACCTAAGGAAGGATATACAGGCCACAGATGGTGTGCCCATTCCCAGATATTATATTCAAAGAGTTAAATAAAGTTTCAAGGATTAGGCTTCAGTCTAGATGTTAACAGGTGATCTAATCGAGGTGGGTAAGATGATTCAAGGATTTGACAGGGTGGAGAGAGAGAGAAATGTCCAGAACAAGGGGGGGATAAAGGGTGTTAACGGTGGTATCAGGATGCACATTCTCAAACAACAGATAACTTGGGTCACTGTCTGTGCGGAGTCTGCACGTTCTCCTCGCGTCTGCGTGGGTTTCCTCCGGGTGCTCCGGATTCCTCCCACAGTCCGAAAGACGTGCTGCTGAGGTGCATTGGCCATGCTAAATTCTCTCTCAGTGTGCCCGAACAGGCGCTTGAGTGTGGTGACTAGGGGATTTTCACAGGAACTTCATTGCAGTGCTAATGTAAGCCGACTTGTGACACTAACAATAAACTTAAACTTAAACTTATTGCTAATGTGGAGTTTACTTCCACTAAGAAGCAGTTGAAGTTTGGGGGGGTTGAGGGGTTTGGTGGGGTGGCGGTGTAATTTGAAAATTTTGAAACTGAGATTGATAGAACATAGAACATAGAACATAGAACATTACAGCGCAGAACAGGCCCTTCGGCCCACGATGTTGCACCGACCAGTTAAAAAAAAAAACTGTGACCCTCCAACCTAAACCAATTTCTTTTCGTCCATGAACCTATCTACGGATCTCTTAAACGCCCCCAAACTAGGCGCATTTACTACTGATGCTGGCAGGGCATTCCAATCCCTCACCACCCTCTGGGTAAAGAACCTACCCCTGACATCGGTTCTATAACTACCCCCCCTCAATTTAAAGCCATGCCCCCTCGTGCTGGATTTCTCCATCAGAGGAAAAAGGCTATCACTATCCACCCTATCTAAACCTCTAATCATCTTATATGTTTCAATAAGATCCCCTCTTAGCCGCTGCCTTTCCAGCGAAAACAATCCCAAATCCCTCAGCCTCTCCTCATAGGATCTCCCCTCCATACCAGGCAACATCCTGGTAAACCTCCTCTGCACCCTCTCCAAAGCCTCCACATCCTTCCTGTAATGTGGGGACCAGAACTGCACACAGTACTCCAAGTGCGGCCGCACCAGAGTTGTTTACAGTTGCAACATAACGCTACGACTCCTAAATTCAATCCCCCTACCAATAAACGCCAAGACACCATATGCCTTCTTAACAACCTTATCTACTTGATTCCCAACTTTCAGGGATCTATGCACACATATACCTAGATCCCTCTGCTCCTCCACACTATTCAAAGTCCTCCCGTTAGCCCTATACTCAACACATCTGTTATTCCTACCAAAGTGAATTACCTCACACTTCTCCGCATTAAACTCCATCCGCCACCTCTCGGCCCAACTTTGCAACCTGTCTAAGTCTTCCTGCAAACTACGACACCCTTCCTCACTGTCTACCACACCACCGACTTTGGTGTCATCAGCAAATTTGCTAATCCACCCAACTATACCCTCATCCAGATCATTAATAAATATTACAAACAGCAGTGGCCCCAAAACAGATCCCTGAGGTACACCACTTGTAACCGCACTCCATGATGAATATTTACTATCAACCACCACCCTCTGTTTCCTATCCGCTAGCCAATTCCTGATCCAATTTCCTAGATCACCCCCAATCCCATACATCTGCATTTTCTGCAGAAGCCTACCATGGTGAACCTTATCAAACGCCTTACTAAAATCCATATATACCACGTCCACTGCCCTGATAGATTTTGATTACATAAGGGTATTAAGTCTTTCGGAACCAAAGTAGGTAGATGGAATAAAGATACAGATTAGCCAAGTTCTAATTGAATGACACAATTGGCTTAATAGTCTGAAGGGTCTACTCCTGTTCCCATGTGTATGTGGAAAATATCTTTATATGTCATGGTAACACAATTCTACCCTGTTCATTTGAATTGTTTGATAAACGCATTAAGACAGTACACACAAGCACATTAAGTGGTGTATTAAAAGAGTAAATTAAATCTCAATGTATCTTTATCTCTCCAATGGGTACTTTTAAAATAAAATTACTTTGATCTATTTTTGTTCAAACTGGTGATGGAATCATAATATCAGTGCCATTAATGCTAATTAAGGCTTGCTCTCATTTTAAAGGAAGCATTTGCTCTGTAAGTGATTAGTCCCTATCTCTGTACATGCCCAATGTGCTTTTGAGAGAGTGTTCCATGTTTATTTGAAACCTTCACTACGAGAGTAACTGATACAAAAATTAAATCTCGCCCAGTGTTCCCTGTAAATGAGACGTTGACTTGGCATTGCCATTGACTGGCAAAAGCTGCAAAGGTATTTGTTACGATCCCCATAGAGACTGGTAACTTTTAAAAAGAGATGAATTTCCCAATGACCAATAGAAAGAACCAGAGGACCAGAATTCATGTTTTAAAACTTTTGCTATAACAAGCAAACTAAAATAACATAAGCGAAGCAAGAGCGAGAGTGAGGACAGCAGGGAGATAGAAGAGCTAACAGATGTGGGTCCAAAAAATGATCTTAATGTGATGTAGATAAATGATGGGTTGATGAACATTTTCCAACTCCAAACTCTAAGGGTGAAAATTTAAAAATTCAATCAGTTAAGTATATCAGTAAGTGTATGGGTAAAAGTATAAGAATATTTTTGGACATAGGGCAGCACAGTGGCACAGAAGTTAGCACTGTTGCCTCACAGCACCAGACACCCGGGTTCAATTCCCAGCTTGCATCAGTTTCCATGCAGAGTTTTTTCTTATTCATTGGGACGTGGGCGTCGCTGGATGGCCAGAATTTATTGTCCATCACTAGTTGCCCTGAGAAGGTGGTGGTGAGCTGCCTTCTTGAATCGCTGCAGTCCATGTTCGGTGGGTTGTCCCACAGTGGTGTTAGGGAGGGAATTCCAGGATTTAGATGCACCACAGAAAGCATTCTCTCTGATTGTATCACAGCTTGGGATGGCTCCTGCTCTGCCCAAGACCACAAGGAACTACAAAAGGTCGTGAATGTAGCCCAATCCATCACGCAAACCAGCCTCCCAACCATTGACTCTGTTTACACTTCCCGCTGCCTCAGCAAAGCAGCCAGCATAATTAAGGACCCCACGCATCCCGGACATTCTCTCTTCCACCTTCTTCCTTCGGGAAAAAAATACAGAAGTCTGAGGTCACGTACCAACCGACTCAAGAACAGCTTCTTCCCTGCTGCTGCCAGACTTTTGAATGGACTTACCTTGCATTAAATTGATCTTTCTCTACACTCTAGTTATGACTGTAACATTACATTCTGCACTCTCTCGTTTCTTTCTCTATGTACAGTATGCTTTGTCTGTATAGTGTGCAAGAAGCAGTGCTTTTCACTGTATGCTAATACTTTTGGCAATAATAAATCAAATCAAATCAAATCATATCAGTGACTGTGAAGGAACGGCGATACATTTCCAAGTCAGGATGGTGAGTGACTTGGAGGGGAACTTGCAGGTAGTGGTGTTCCCATGTACCTGCTGCCCTTGTCCTTCTAGATGGAAGTGTTGTGGGTTTGGAAGGTGCTGTCTAAGGATCTTTGGGGAATTACTGCAGTGCATCTTGTAGACAGTACACACTGCTGCTACTAAGCATCGGTGGTGGAGGGAGTGAATGTTTGTGGATGTGGTGCCAGTCAAGTGGGCTGCTTTGTCCTGGATGGTGTCAAGCTTCTTGAGTGCTGTTGGAGCTGCACCCATCCAGGCAAGTGGGGAGTATTCCATCACACTCCTGACTTGTGCCTTGTAAATAGGCTTTGGGGAGTCAGTATTCCTCGCCTCTGACCTGCTCTTGTCGCCACTGTGTTTATGTGGTGAGTCCAGTTGAGTTTCTGGTCAATGGTAACCCCAAGGATGTTGACAGTGGGGGATTCAGTGATGGTTACACCATCTGCAAATTCTCCCTGTGTCTGCGTGGGTTTCCTCCGGGTGCTCTGGTTTCCTCCCACAGTCCGAAAGACGTGCTGGTTAGGTGCATTGGCCGTGCTAAATTCTCCCTCAGTGTACCCGAACAGGTGCTGGAGTGTGGGGAATGGGGGATTTTTACAGTAACATAATTGCAGTGTTAATGGAAGTCTACTTGTGACACTAATAAATAAACTTTAAACTTTAGTGATACATCAGAGAGGGGGAAAGTTGCTTTGACATTTTTCCAGGAGTCAGTCGCATTCTTAGGTAAGATACTTCAGATTTGGTCCATTTCAGGGACAGGAAGGTTTGAGTGCAAGTGAGGAAGGTATGAGGATCCAAAAGGTTACAATAAAAGAGCCCCAGCTCTTGCACTTGTCCAACAGGTGCTATATTCTTGTATGGATAACGTCAAAGACTGCAGGGAGGATAAGCACTGACCACAACTATGGTTCGGAATTTAAGTTGGGGAATGTATCTGTGGTAACAGACAGTATCGTCTATTAATATCTGCTTCCCTTGTGTGAGCCCCACAGACTATGTTTCCAGCCCAAAGACAGGGTTAAGGACATAAGGACATGTCGGGGTTAGACAGGAAGTTCGAACAGGAGGAGAAGGATCCAGTTGTCGTTCTCCATGTTCTTTATTCTTTCATGGGATGTGGGCATTGCTGGCAAGGCCAGCATTTGTTGCCCATCCCCAGCTGCCCTTGGACTGAGTGGAAGTTAAGAGGTATCACCTCTTAAGTTAAGAAGTAACCACCTCTTGTCAACTACATTGCTGTGGGTCTGGAATCGCATGTAGACCAGGTAAGGAATGCAAATTTCCTTCCCTGAAGGACATTACTGACCCAGGTGGGTTTTTGCAACAATGGTTTCATTTGACATTTAATTTCACCATCTGCCATGGTGGGATTCGAACCCTGGTCCCCAGAACATTACCCTGGCTCTCTGGATTACCAGTCCAGTGACAATAACATTACACCACCACCTCCCTAGAGCATTGGTAACACCATAGGTAAGACTGGGAAAGAGGTTGTGCTATGGCACCATAAGGAGCCAGGAGCTAAATTAAAAGGCAGAATCTCTAAAGTGT